>NC_057800.1:709775737-710075737 GCF_018294505.1 Triticum aestivum
CGACACCTCAAGGTCGCCTGCCTCATGAGGCGGGGAGGCATGGGGAGGTGTTTCACTCTCCATCATCTCCAGAATAAGATCCCCCGAAGACGAACTCTGTCGAGAAGGGCTACGATCCGAACTACAAGATATATGCTTCGGTTATTGTTCTCAGAAGTAAAGCAGGACATCGTTATTATTAAGTGCTTTTTGTTTACTTACACCTCGGTGGAGGGCTGACCCCCTTGCGGGCATTGTGCAGCAAGGGTACCTTCCGAGGCAGGACCCTCTGGCGAAGATTTCTTCCCCCGTTTGGAAACCTTTGTTTCCGGGTCTTTAGAAGTGGTCCTCTTCCTTCCTTGGAGAGAGGGAATTTTAGATTCTCCTCCCCGGCTATCCTCCTTCGCGGAGGCGCTAACTCCCCTGGTTTGGATGAATAGTGAGCGAGGCCCGCCTTCAGCCTCTTTATTCCCCCCTTTATCTTCCCCTGAGGGCGCCTGATAAGGTGTCGGCTCGAGCATCCTGGGCAGTACTGGATCTGCTGAGCCTTCGGGAAGGGGGGCCGAACACCTGATCATCTTTGCTTTTGTCACCCACTCCTGGTCAAAGTGTGACTTTTTAGAATGATGTTGTGATAAATAAAAAGACAGCGTATTCGGCCACGGGATTACCTACTTGGGTATCTGGACAATTGCAGCTCAGACCCGCATCCTCGGTGGTGTCCGGACACATTATTTGTGGTCCGAAGAACAATTTGTACATCTCTTCGAGTGTCATGCCGAGGAAGTGCTAAATAGTTTGCGGTCCTTCTGAGTTGAATTCCCACATTCGGAGGGGTCGACGTTTGCAAGGCGGGACTCGACGAACTAGCATGATTTGCATTACCATGACCAGGCTAACATCTCTCTCGAGGAGATCTCGGATGCGACTCTGCAATTTCGGCACATCATTTACTGGCCCCCAGTCCAGCCCCTTGTGGATCCATGACGTCTGTTGTGGCGGGGGGCCCAAGCGAAAGGCAGGGGCGGCCACCCACTTGGTACCCCGGGGAGCTGTGATATAAAACCACTCTCGTTGCCATAAGCTGGACACCTCCGGGAAGGAACCCTCTGGCCACGGAACATCATCGCTTTTGCTTATTACGGCACCTCTGCACTCTGCGTGTCGCCCCTCAATCATCTTCGGCTTCACATTGAAAGTCTTGAGCCACAGGCCGAAGTGTGGGGTAATGTGGAGGAAGGCCTCACACACGACGATGAACGACGAGATGTGAAGAATGGAATCTGGGGCGAGATCATGGAAATCCAGCCCATAATAGAACATGAGCCCCCTAACAAAGGGATCTAGAGCAAGGCCTAGCCCTCGGAGGAAGTGGGAGATGAATACAACGCTCTCGCCGGGTTCATGAGTGGGAATGACCTGCCCTCGAGCAGGCAACCTGTGCGAGATTTCGCCGATCAAATGGCTGGCCTCTCTTAGCTTCTTGATGTCTTCCTCTGTGACGGAGGAAGGCATCCACCGACCTTTAAGGTTGGATCCGGACATGGTTGAAGGTCCGAAGCGCCTGACCTGAGCCTTGGGTGTTGGAATTCGAGGCGGGGGAAGGATTCAATGGAGTGCGAGGGGAAAAAGGACGAGCGTTGGTCTCTTTATAAAAAGGGTGAATATCAAGCGTCCTCCTCGTGTCCGTTTGGGACTTGCCCAAAATCGAGGAGTCATACCAATGGGCACGATTTGGTTACCCACGTCCGTATTGATGAGAACCCCGTAATAAGGGGACACGATCTCTGCTCCGACAAGACGTGCCAATAAAATTGCCTCGCAAAACGTGCGATGGTAGGATGATTGAGAAAAACGGTTCGAGTAATGGTCAGGCTGTGGTGTGATGTCACGTTATGAAAGGTCGTCAGCGGATTAGATTTGTGGAAATATTATTCTCTCTACGGTGGTATGTGGAACTTATTTTGCAGAGCCGGACACTATCCTCGCGTTCAAAATCTTGTATGGACTATTCAGAGGAAAACCCGCCTTGCAATGCCGAAGACAAATCTGCGCGCCGGACTCATCGTCATTGAAGCCTAGTTCAGGGGCTACTGAGGGAGTCCTAGATTACGGGGTCTCCGGACAGCCGGACTATATCCTTTGGCCGGACTGTTGGACTATGGAGATACAAGATTGAAGACTTCGTCCCGTGTCCGGATGGGACTCTCACTACTAGGGAAAACCTTATACACAGAATCTTAGCAGCAGCGCGGCATAAAAACAGGCGCTGCTGCTAAGTAGTAGCAGCGCGGCTATGGAAAGCTCGCTACTAGTGCAAACTTAGCAGTAGTGTGTGACGCTTAAACCGCGCTGCTACAAAAATCCACCGACAGTACACAACGACATAAGTTTACCAGTAGCGCGGCGCCAGGGAGTGCGCTGCTGCTAATGCCATAGTAGAAGCGCACTTTTTTGTCACCTCGTTGCTGCTAATTTTGAATGTGCACAGGGTTGGCCCGTTTAGCAGTAGCGCGTGACAGGAAAGCGCGCTGTTGCTACACTCTTAGCAGCAGCGCGCTTTCTCTCCCGCGCTACTGCTAAGACGCAGGACCCACCACCTTTTCCACCTCCCCTCCCCCTCCCCATCTCCTCTCCTCCCTTTCCCCTACCTCCCACATCCTCCCTCTCTCACTCTTCTTCTTCCTCAATACTTCTCCCCCCATTACTCTCCCTCTTCTACGTACCTTTCTCTCTCTTCACTACTCCTAGCTATAACTACACCACCTCCATTAATTCATCTCCTTTCACTTTTTCCTCCCCCCTCCACTAGTTGAAGTTGTCTCCTCCCAAATTAGCTAGCTAGGTAGATGTAGCATTTAGTTAAGTGACCTATTTGCCCCCTAACTAGATCTTTCTTTGTCAAGAAGAGCTTTGTGCACTTTTGACCTCCCTACATCATCATCTCCACCGTGTGCTCGATCTCGAGATAGAGGTGTGATTAATATTTCATGCTTTTGCAAAATGGAAATATGTTTATGCATGTGTGTGTGATATTTTTATGGAAATTGTGTGTGTGGCATGAGTTGACGCCAAATTGTGCATTTGAGTTGCCTATGTTTTGCCGAAATGTTGATTTATTTCCGTTTCGGCGAATTCCGGGCAAACTCTAGATCTATATATGTCCGACTTTTAAGGAAGGTCATGCCGAATCTTTGTATGAATTTGATGAATGCATGCATTTTTATAATCAATTTGTTTATTATTACCGTGCAGAGTTCACGATGGTTAGTGGAACGATGGTGGACAGGCGGTTGCCGTCGGCGGTGCAGGACATGAAGGAAAATAACCTGACAGAGGTTTTATGTCCGTGTCGAAAATGCAAAGGAATAGTTTGGCTTGACCCCCATGTCGATGGTCATGTCGAAGCGCACCTGCTCATGACTGGTTTCATGGATGGCTATACTCGGTGGATAACTGAAGATGAAGATGACGATGTTGAGGATGCCGACGGGGCAGGCAATGATGACACGGGGCAAGACGAAGAGATGATCGATAATGGTGGCGGGGAAGAGGCTGAACATGGCGGCGGAGAAGGCGCCGGACATGGCGGCGGAGAGAACGACATGGACTCCACGCAGCAGAGTTCGTCGTTACTAAGTTCAATCGTGCGGGACCCTCATGTTCAAGCATTGCTTCGCAAGGAGACGAGTACTAAGAGAGCTGCTTCTAGAGAGGAGGCTAAGCTGGAGCAACTGGTGGTAGACTCGAACACTCCATTGTATGATGGTTGCAATCCTGAGGTGACCCGCTTGAGTTTCATGCTCCAAGTGCTGAAGACGAAGGCTAAAAACAAATGGACCGACACTAGCCTCGATGAGCATCTCAAGTACCTAAAGGATGTTCTTCCCGAGGGTAATCTATGTCCTAGTAGTGTTGATGAGGCCAAGAAGATCGTGTGCCCTCTTGATCTGCCACACGTTAGATACCATGCATGCATCAACGATTGCATAATTTATCGGAAGGAGCACGCGAAAAAAACAAGTTGTCCGGTGTGCAATGCTTCTCGATACAAGAAGGCCGGGAAGAAATGTCCCCAGAAAGTGGTATGGTACTTACCGATCACTCCCCGTCTCCAGAGGTATTTTGTAGATCCCAAGGAAGCAAAGCTAATGCGCTGGCACGCGGAGAGGAAGAAGCCCGACGATGGAGATGATCCGAAGCTAAGACACGTCAAGGATGGAAGCCAGTGGAGAGAGTTGAACAGCTTCTATCGGTATTTTGAATGTGATGCAAGGAATATCGTGCTCGGCGCGTGTACCGATGGCATGAATCCATTTGGCAACCAGAGCACCAACCATAGCACATGGCCCGTGTTTGTATGGATGTACAACCTCCCCCCTGGTTGTGCATGAAATCGAAGTACATTCACATGAGCATGCTTATTCAAGGGCGAAACAACCAGGAAATAATATTAATTTGTATCTGGGGCTACTTCAGGAGGAGTTAGACACGTTATGGAAAACACCGGCCAAGACATGGGACGCCAGCAAAGGCGAGTATTTCAACATGAGAGCCGCGCTGATCACGACAGTGCACGACTATCTTGGTTACGAATATGTGGCAGGCCAGGTGTGCCATGGATATTGCGGATGCACGCGGTGCATGGATGATACGACGTCTCAGCAGCTAACGTCAAGGAAAGATGGCAGGTCTGGGAAAATCGTGTACATGGGGCATCGAAGATGGCTCGAACAGGATGACCCATGGAGAAACTGTGAAGATCTATTCAATGGTCATGCTGAGCATCGAGGACCTCCACGTAAGTGGAGCGGTGCCGAAATCGATGAGCTGTTGAAAAACTGGAAGGAGTGCCCCGCGCCGGGAAAGACGATGAGAAAGGCGCCGGAGCCGCTGCTGAAGGTATGGAAGACGAGGTCTGTGTTCTGGGACTTGGAGTACTGGCACAAACTCGATACACCTCATTGCCTTGATCAAATGCATATCTGTAAGAATGTCCTTCAGAGCTTGCTCGCAACACTGATGAACATGCCGGATAAGACCAAGGATGGGCCGAAGGCAAGAAAAGACTTGCAAGATTTGGAAATCAGGGAAGATCTGCACATGCCGCCACGTAAAATGTCAGACGAGACAGAGACAGAGACAGAGGCACGGGAGAAGAAGGGCAAGAAAATAAAGAAAGAGAAAGCCGGATTTTCACTACCATGACTATACCCGACGCCAAGAGCGCTACCGTGAACGCTATCGCAAAAAACGATCCATGGGTACACGCTAAGCACGTGACACAATGCTTCTTCATAACCGACCCATGCAATCCCAGTCGTGTTGTCGCGAGGAAAGGCAAAAGAAACATCATTGGAATGGATGGAGTCGCCAACGAGGAAGACTATGATCAGTACGACAACCCAATGAGGGAAGATGACCATGATGATGAAGTATACGTCAAAAGAAGAATCAATACTACATTACCAAAGAAAAATCATACTCCATGGAAAAGGCAAAGTCACAATGAGGGGCTCAATTATTCTTTGACGAACAAGAAGGGAAAGAAGCTGACTCAAAAACGAAAACGTCAGCGCTGAGGAATCGGTCAAATGATGTAATATATATATATATATATATATATATATATATATATATATGTTCCTATTTTGTATACACACTTAATTAGCCATTATTATGCATGGGTCCAATGATGTAATATATATGTTCCTATTTTGTATACACACTTAGCCATTATTATGCAAGGGTCCAATGATGTAATATATATGTTCCTATTATGCTGAGGAAAAGAAAAAAGGGAAACTGGTTATAGCAGTAGCGCTTTAGTGAAAAAGAGCTACAGCTAGTCAAGGTAGCAGTAGCGGTTTCTGCAGAAAATCGCTACAACTAGTCAAGGTAGCAGTAGCGGTTTCTGCATAAAATCGCTACAGCTAGTCAAGGTAGCAGTAGCGGTTTCTGCAGAAAACCGCTACAGCTAGTCAAGGTAGCAGTAGCGTGTTTCGTGTAAATGCGCTACTGCTACGTCCACTTAACCCAAAATTCTCCCTCTCCCTGCTTCATCCCGCCTCTTTTCCCCCAAATCCCCACTCTCTCTTCCCCGGCCCCGTCGCACCGCCGCACCCGCCCCCGACCTCGGCGCGCTCGCTCCGACCCCGGCGCGCTTGCCCCCGACCCCGCCGCCCCCGACCCCGCCGCGCCCGACCCCGGTGCGCTCACCCCCGACCCCGCCGCCCCGACCCAGGCGCGCTTGCCCCCGGCGCCGGCGCTCGCCCCCGACCCGTTAGCCCTCGCCTCCCTCCTCTGCTTCCTCCCCTCCCAACCTCGGCCGTCGTCGGGCCTGCCTCCTCGCCCTGCACCCTCTGTAAACCACTCCCCCCTCTCTCTCTCTCTGCTAGCTAGGGTTAATTTACTTAGGTTTTAGTTATGTTAATTAGGTTATCTATTTAGTTATGAATTTAGATAGGTTTCAAAATTTGCTGAATTTATATGAAAATTTGAACTAGACATGTGATATGTGGATATGTCATGTTTTGGACATGTCATGTTTTGGTAAATGATCCGAGTTGCCTATGTTACGCCGGAATGTTGATCCATTTCCGTTTCGGTGAATTTCAGGCGCTCGATATGTCCATTTTTTAGCAAAGGTCATGCCGAAATTTCCCGTAAATAAATGAGGACACTTAATCATAGGAAACATGTCGAACAACGAAGAAACTGGGCCTTCTGACCAAGATGCAGACGAGATGGATTATGAGGGTGAACAAGACTAGCTTGACTTTTTGACTGCTAAGCAAGGTTTGCAGGTCCACCTCGATGATGGTACTGATGCCGACACCGACACCAACGGTGCCAGCACCGATGGCGGTGCCGAGACCGGTGGGGAAGGTACCGTCGGGGAAGATACCGGCGCCGATGCCGGTACCGAAAAGAGGCATAAGAAGCAGAGGATACGAAAACCTAACAAACTAGGGATTGGACGACTTGTGATCACAAAGATGGCACCTGGAAGGTTTGAGCCGTTAGAGCCGGAAGAACCTTGCAAGTGCTATGGGAACCAAGTAGGATGCATCCTATGGGAATGCGCTAGTATCAATGACGATGACTTAAGGAGTAAAGAACATTTGATGCAGTTGCTCCTAACGAAGTTGCACAAGAGATTCAAGTTCCCCAATCGGGATGATAACATAGAACAACCGTGGGATGATCCGAAGATGACAATCACGCCATGGGCATGTTCAGCAATGATTTGGCCTCTTGGAAATCGAGGGTGAAACGAGCTATTTAGGCTGAGGAACCCTTGTCCAAGATTCTGGAGGAAAATCCGACACTTACGGAAGAGGAGTTCGAAAAGTTCAAGGACACTTGCGCTACCGAGGACGCCAAGGCTAAGGCTGCGAAATTCAAGAGCCTTCAGCAAAGGAACACAGGGAAGCATCGCCTCAGAAGCCATGGCTACCTCGGTAAAAGGCCCATATGGGATAAGGAGGACGCAAAACGTGAAGCAGCGGGTCTCCCAGACCCCTTCGCGAAGTTCACCAACCCCTTGGAGCATGACTTCATCAGGGCCCGCTACAAGTGGGACAAGGAGAAAAAGGTTTTTTACACGGACAAGATCACAAGGAAATTGATTAGACTACTGAAGAAGCAACACCAGCTTGCAGCCGAAAACCCTACTTCTCCGATGAGGCCCAAGTGGGACACCCCTCTCAACCGGGCCTTGAACGAACTTAAGGGACTCCCTTTGGGCGAGCGGCCGCAATATGGTCGTGTGCACGGCACTGGAGATGGCGCCACGTCGAAGGTGTTTTACAACGAGGGCCCGGAGGCCAAGAAGCAAAAAAAGAAGTTTAGTCAGGCGGACATCGACGCGAAGGTGAAGCTTGCGGTCGAGAAAAAAGCAGCTAAGGACGCGAAAAAAGCAGCCGAGGACAAATATGAGTTGCTACAGCAGGCAGTCAATGCAGCTGTCACTGCCTACAGAAATGATTTTGCTACTAACTTGGTTCTAGTTATCATCAACTGGACAAAGGAAAATCCAGACAAGACGGTACATGATTTCCCGTTGCCCAGTTTTGTCGGGAGCAACTCCATGAACAACAACACCATCACACCATCACTTGCTCATGCAACTGGGCCTCCTCTCGCAGCCGCTCCCGCTCATAGCAGCCCGTCCTCAGTCTCTGGCGCGCTTGGTGGGCCTTCGTCTTTGGTTGAGCTCGACGCCATCACGGTAATTACATGTCGCACCAACATATATATATATATATATATATATATATATATAATATTCCATTTTTGTTGCCTTTCGGATGTTTTACGCCACAGACATATGTGTTTGCAAGCGAAAGAAACCCCGTGCACCATACTCTAGTTGATCAAAGGCCAGAAGGTGGACGTGGGAAAGGGGATGATAATGGACTCCTTGCGACCCACGTTCCACAACCAGCCGATCCCTGCTGGGCACTTTAGGGTTAGCTTGTCCAGCGTGAAATCGGGGCACGAGGATTTGCCTCCTCCAGTACAGCATGTGGGAGCGGACGACGAGACCCCGCCGCAGATTGGAAACTGCAAGGGTTGGGTGCTGCTATGGCCGAAGAATTTTATTCGTCTAGAGCCGGCCGAGAGCACACCAATAACCACACATCAACAAGCATGTGCGGAGACCACCACCCCGCCTACGCAATTACCAGCTCCTGTAGTGTCGGGTGAGAGCGGCGGACGACATGATGAAGGGGGTGCAATAGTGCTGGCTGATGTAATTTGTCCTGTAGAACAGATAATGGATGATGAGACGGAGGTCGACCCTATGGATTTCCTCAATACAAATGCGTATGACATAGAATTGATGAGTCAACCATATTACGAATCGGGCTATCAGCTTGCTAATGAGGATATGGATGATATGCCCAGGCAGGAAGGTCGTAGCAGGGATTGCAAAAAGTCACTCTTCATGAAATCCTCACAGGACACGCCTGAAGATGCCGCCTCAACACAGGCTCAACTATCCCAGCGCGAGGGTCGTACAGTACTTAGCCCGGGAACACTGGGGCAGGGGTTAAGGAAGGGTCTAGAAGGTGTGCCCAAGAAAAAGGAGCGAAAGAGATCGGGGAAGATAGCTGCCTCCAAACAAGCCAGAGCACATAGCAGCCAAACGATGCATTCTGAAGAGCGTGTACCCATGAAAGGTGCGGCCCTGTTCCATCTCACGGGCGAGCCGATGCTACCGCCAAAACCACTGGAGGCACTATCAGGGGATCTCAGGAGACTGCACGACCATGTGCTGTCGACTGAGAAAAGCCTACTAGCCTCAAAGGATCCAGGATATCCGACATACGCGGCTCGTGTGCCTGAGGGGAAGTGCTACGTCGAGACACGGCCCGCGGAGGTGTTCTTCCTGCGGTTTGACCATATCTTTGAGATGTTTCTGACAAGGCGGCTCGATTTTACAATCATCCACCTTTTTGCGCTACATATGAGCTCTGTCATGAACAGTGAAGAAGTCTCGCAAATTTGTGTGGCAGATCCGTACTACATGCACGAGTCTTTCTTGAGTCTCGGCGACTTTGAGCGTGAAACTGCTAGGGACTACCTCCAAAACATCATGGTACAGAATAAGGACCAGGAAATTGTCCTCGTGCCTTATCATCCAAAGTAAGTCAGTTTCGAACAACCCTTTCATACATTTCAATCATTCCTTCTCTCTCTATGGGGAATAATTTGAGGTGTCTTTTCCCCGCAGCAACGGGCGCGCCATCCTTATCGTTCTTTATCCGCAAGTCTCCCACGCCGTGTATTTTGACCCTTCCAGAGACTACGAGAAAAAAGACTACACCCACATAATGAATATTCTAGATGATGCTCTCCAAGGCTTCAGCTTTAGAGGTTGCCACATGCAGATCAGGAAACAAAGGAACAAGAAGATGGGTTTCGCGCATAAAACTAACTTCTCCTGCATCCAAGTCCCAAAACCAAGCAAGAAGGATGGATTGTACATCCTCCATCTCATGAATCAGTTCAACACGGATCACCAAAAGCTTCGCATGAGAAGCAGAAATGATGATCATATCCACAAGTGGCTAGAATCTCATGGAGAAGCGGATTATAGACTTAGAGATGACTTCTTTCGCATCCAAAGCGACATTGCGATGATCATCATGAAAGAAGTCATCGATGAGAAGGGGATGTTCCACCACGGCCCTATATCGCGAGCTGACGTCCGAATTCGCATAGGCATGCAACGTCTAGACCTCACGCCGTTCAAGAAGCTAGGGTCCATCCTCGATGATATGGAAGGATGGAACTTCTAGTGATTTATGATGCCGATGATGATGATATGTGTCGGTTGAACTTGTATACTATTTGTAGTGATGCAACTTTGTGATGTCCATGATCCCTACCGAACTTGCGTAACGCTACTTTGTTAGTTTGCGTACGATGACCTGCATACCTCTAGTTAATTAATTTGCGTACTGTATGTTGCATCTAGTTGCTAACCCTTTCTTTTTCGGTGTTCTCTAGTATATTTTGTTGCATATATATGATTGTACATCCTCTTCATGAACATGCATCTCTAACAGGTACCTAGTTTCTTGATGGCGAGATGGAACTACTATGTCGTGTACAAAGGGAAGGTTCCGGGGGTGTACAACGAGTGGCATGAGTGTCAGGCACAAGTGAATGGGTTCTCGGACGCCAGCCATAAAGGCTTCAAAAGCAGACAAGAAGGAGAAGCTAGTTACTTGAGGTTCATGCTAGCGCGAGAGAGGACTCGTAATCGCCATCTCATGTACTGCATAGTTCCGCTCTCACTCATAGTGATAGCTCTTCTCGCGTATACCTTTGTTTAGATGGATGACGTTGTAGTTGCAAGTATTCGAGACTTGCATGTATCGCTATTTTCGAGATGATAACAAAATACCACTTTGTGTTGGATGATGATTATGACGAGACTATTTGTATGTATATGCTATGATTACATTTGTGGTCTCGTAGGCATTTGTATGTGTATCATGATGACATTTGTATGTGCTAAAGATTCTTCTATAAAGCCTCTTCAAATACAAAACAAATATGCCGGAAAAAAAAACTACTAAAATTAGCAGTAGCGAGTGGAGAAAAGTTAGCAACAGCGCGGTTGTAGCAGTAACGCGCGCAGGGGAAGCGCGCTATAGCTATTAGCAGCAGCGAGGTTCCTTTAAGCGCGCTGCTGCAACACTTGTGTAGCAGTAGCGCGGGTGGACCAATGCTACTGCTATACGTTAGCTGTAGCGCCTTATTGGTAGTGCGGGTACCCGCACTGCTGATAGGCCTAAAACCCATGCTGCTGCTAGCCTTTTCCCTAGTAGTGTCTCCTTGGCGTGGAAGGCAAGCTTGGCAATACGGATATGTAGATCTCCTCCCTTGTAACCGACTTTGTGTAACCCTAGTCCCCTCCGGTGTCTATATAAACCGGAGGGTTTAGTCCGTAGAACAACAACAATCATACCATAGGCTAGCTTCTAGGGTTTAGCCTCTACGATCTCGTGGTAGATGAACTCTTGTAATACTCATATCATCAAGATCAATCAAGTAGGAAGTAGGGTGTTACCTCCATCGAGAGGGCCCGAACTTGGGTAAACATCGTGTCCCCTGCCTCCTATTACCATCCCCCTTAGACGCATAGTTTGGGACCCCCTACCCGAGATCCGCCGGTTTTGACACCAACATGAGTCCACTATACCTTCCTATATGCGGTATCTACCTGCCGTTCCAAGTAAATTTGTATGTGCCAAACTCTAAACCTTCAAATAAACATTCTGTTTTGTATGCTCGAGTAGCTCATGTATCAACTAGGGCTGCCCTTATCTTCCATGTTAGGCGGGTTATTCTCAAGAGGAGTGGACTCCGCTCCTCACTCACGAGAAAATGGCTGGTCACCGGGATGCCCAGTCCCATGCTTTATGCAAACTAAATCGAAATAATTGCAAACAAATCTCCCCCTGGGACTATTGCTAGTTGGAGACACTCGTTGTTTCGAGCAAGTCATAGATTGATGCTTGTTGGTGGAGGGGGAGTATAAACTTTACCATTCTGTTTGGGAACCGCCTATAATGTGTGTAGCATGGAAGATATAGCCATTTCTTGGTTGTTATGTTGACAATGAAAGTATGCCGCTCAAAATATTATCTATCTCTATTTCAAAACCGAGCTCTAGCACCTCTACAAATCCCCGCTTCCATCTGCGAAGGACCTATCTATTTACTTTTATGTTGAGTCATCACCCTCTTATTAAAAAGCACTAGCTGGAGAGCATAGCTGTCATTTGCATCCATTACTATTAATTTATATTGGGTATGACTATGACTAGATCTCTTTTACCATGAATTACAATGTCTAGTCAGTACTTGATCTTTAAAGGTGCTCTGTATTTATGTTTTGCGGTCTCAGAAAGGGCTAGCGAGATACCATCTTGTTATACCATATCATGATTGTTTTGAGGAAGTGTTGTCATCCGCGATTTATTATTATGACTCGCTAGTTGATTATGCTATTGATATGAGTAAACATGAGATCTAAGAGTTATTGCAAATGTGGTTAGTCATAATCTTTGCTGAAAACTTGAATGCTGGCTTTACATATTTACAACAACAAGAGCAAACAGAGTTTGTGAAAGTTTTTATTTATCACTTTCACTTTATCAACTGAATTGCTTGAGGATAAGCAAAGGTTTAAGCTCGGGGAGTTGATACGTCTCCGTCGTATCTACTTTTCCAAACACTTTTGCCCTTGTTTTGGACTCTAACTTGCATGGTCTGAATGGAACTAACCCGGACTGACGATGTTTTCAGCAGACTTTCCATGGTGTTATTTATGTGCAGAAACAAAAGTTCTCGGAATGACCTGAAACTCCACGAAATGTCTATTTGGAAATAATAATAAAATCATTGCAAAAGATGAAGACCAGGGGGCCCACACTATGTCCACGAGGGTGCGGGCGCGCCCTCCCCCCAGGGCACGCCCCCTACCTCGTGGGCCCCCTGGAGCTCCTCCGACCTCAACTCCAACTCTATATATTTGCTTTCAGGGAGAAAAAAATCAAAGAGAAGGATTCATCGCGTTTTACGATACGGAGCCGCCGCCAAGCGCTAAAACCTCCCGGGAGGGCTGATCTGGAGTCTGTTCGGGGCTCCGGAGAGGGGGATTCATCACCGTCGTCATCATCAACCATCCTCCATCACCAATTTCATGATGCTCACCGCCGTGCGTGAGTAATTCCATCGTAGGCTTGCTGGACGGTGATGGGTTTGATGAGATCTATCATGTAATCGAGTTAGTTTTGTTAGGGTTTGATCCCTAGTATCCACTATGTTCTGAGATTGATGTTGCTATGACTTTGCTATGCTTAATGCTTGTCACTAGGGCCCGAGTGCCATGATTTCAGATCTGAACCTATTATGTTTTCATGAATATATGTGTGTTCTTGATCCTATCTTGCAAGTCTATAGTCACCTACTATGTGTTATGATCCGACAACCCCGAAGTGACAATAATCGGGACCACTCCCGGTGATGACCATAGTTTGAGGAGTTCATGTATTCACTATGTGCTAATGATTTGTTCCGGTTCTCTACTAAAAGGAGGCCTTAATATCCCTTAGTTTCCATTAGGACCCCGCTGCCACGGGAGGGTAGGACAAAAGATGCCATGCAAGTTCTTTTCCACAAGTACGTATGACTATATTCAGAATACATGCCTACATTACATTGATGAATTGGAGCTACTTCTGTGTCACCCTATGTTATGATTGTTTCATGATGAACCGCATCCGGCATAATTCTCCATCACCGATCCAATGCCTACGAGCTTTTCACATATTGTTCTTCACTTATTTACTTTTCCGTTGCTGCTATTACAATCACTACAAAACACCAAAAATATTACTTTTGCTTCCATTACTTCTGTTACCGTTACCACTACTATCATATTACTTTGTTACTAAATACTTTGCTGCAGATACTAAGTTATCCAGGTGTGGTTGAATTGACAACTCAACTGCTAATACTTGAGAATATTCTTTGGCTCCCCTTGTGTCGAATCAATAAATTTGGGTTGAATACTCTACCCTCGAAAACTGTTGCGATCCCCTATACTTGTGGGTTATCAAAGTCATGCCGAAATTTTCTGTGAATTTTGGCATGACTTGTGCTACAAACTAGGACATATCGAGTGCTCGGGATTTGCCGCACCGGGAAGGAGTCAACGTTCCTGCAAAACATAGTTCTTTTTTATGTCATTATTCATTTTATTAGGTCTAGAATTAATTGGCTAGATTTAATCGTAGGAAACATGGCTAGCAACGATGAAGGACAGGGTTCTGGTTATTGCGATGACGTCTACCTGGCGGCAGACGAATTTTTGAGCCTTGCCGACGATCAACCGATGTTGTTGCTGGGCCACCGGTCGCATCGGGGACTAAGACCGACGCGCAAACCGGTGCTGAGACTGAGGCCAACGCTGCCTCGGGGAGCGGAGCCGGTGTAGAACCGAAAGCAAAGAGGCAACAGCTTCCTAACAAACTTAGGACTACTAGACTGGTGGTCACGTCGGTGGACGACGACAGTTTTGATCCAACCGCGCCCGAGGAAGCACCAGTGTGCTACGACAATCAAATAGGCTGCATCGTACAGACAACCGCCACCATCAATGATGAGAAACTACAGAAGATAGATAATATGAGTCCCTCCCTCCTAAAGAAACTACACCAGATATTCTTGTTCCCGGGTCGGAATGAAAAGGATTATAAAGATCCAGATAAGGACCCGGCAATGAAGAAGATAAACAAACACGCCATGTCCAAGTTTAGCGACGCGTTGGCCGCCTGGAAAACAAGGGTGAAAGCAAAGATCGACAAAAAGGAACCCTACACCGAGATTGTAAAGGATAATCCGACAATCACGACAGAGCAATTTGAAATATTCAAGGCGGCTTGCAAGGTCGAAGATGCCAAAAAAGTCAAAGTACATGATGGGGCTTCAACAGAGGAACATTGGGTGCCACCACCTCGGAATCCATGGTTACGGCGGGAAGAGGTCCATATGGGCCAAGGAGGACGCGGAAGCCGTGAGTCTAGCATCCCAGACCCCTTGGCGGAGTTCACCGTCCCGCAGGAGCGTGATGTCCTTAGGGCCCAGCACCGTTGGGACCCAGTGAAGAAGGTTTTCGAGGCAAACGCACTCATGACGGAGTTCATGAGACTGCTGGTAATTTTAGTTTTTGATCAATTCGACTACATGTTTGTCATGCATATTTGTAAACGATCCTTGTGCCTTTTATAGAGAGAGCAGCACAGGATTGCGGCCGAAAGCGACTCGCCGTCTGAGGCGTTGGCGAGGCCCAAGTGGGACACTCCATTCAACCGGGCATTGAACATATTGAAACGACTCCCGGTGGATACTCGACCATCATATGGACGCGTGCACGGTGTCGGAGACGGTGCCACGTGGAATAAGTACTACAGTGAGACCACGGAGGAGAGAAAGGAAAGACAGAGGTTAACCGAAGAAAACATCAACAAGAAGGTTGAGATTGCGGTTGAGAAGAAATCATCTCAGACAGTCACAACAACGGTAGCTGCCGCAAAACAGATGGTTGTAGATATGTCTACTTCCTTGGTTCTGGCCGTTTTCAATTGGACCAGGAAAAATCCAGAAAAAAATGCAGCGGACTTTCCCCTTGCTGACTTCTTGGGGAGCAGCTCGACTAGCATTGCACCAGCACCTGCAGCTGCACCTGCTCCCGCACCGGCTCCCGCACTGGACGTGCTCGGCGGTGCTTCGTCTTTGGCTGAGCTCGATGCCCTCACGGTATCTGTCACACCAGCCCCCTTCAATAAATGTATAATATCCCGTTTTCGTTGCCTTTCGGATGTCTCACATCGCAGACTTTTCTTTGCAGGCCGACGAAACCCTGTGCACCATATTGTACACCATCGGCAACCAGAAGGTGGACGTGGGGAAGGCGGCGATAATGAAGCCGAAGGAACCATTCTTCCATAGCCGACCGATCCCCCCGAACGTCTTCAAGGTTTCCGTGGCCAGTGTCAAACCGGGACACAAGAATTTGCCTCCTCTGATACTAGGGGGGATGACGACGGGACCCCGCGGCGGCTTGGTGATTGTTGGAATGGGTGGGTCCTGTTGTGGCCAAAGAGTCTGCTTCGTCTGGAGGCGGCCGGGAGCACACCCACGAGCACGCAGCCTCAGCAAGGTATGAACATCAACACCCCACCAACCCAATTAGCGTTGGGTGTCGGGTTGGGTGATAGCGGACGGGGTAAGGAAGAGGCTCCATTAGTCGCTGATGACATCGCCATGGATGAGGATGAGGATGACGATGGCACTCAACAGTATGTCTATACTGGCGCCTACTCAGGGTTTGAGCGTCATGAGTCGGTACCTGAATTGCCACCTCCGGAGGCTCAACGTATTATAGATGACCTTCCGGCAAAGAAGCCTAGGAAGAGACCAAGGAAAGGCACGAAAGCTGGTTCTATGATCCAGCCGCCTCAGCAGCCTCGGGTTCAAAACCGTATAGATATCCCCGGTGCGGATAAATTGCATATCCCCGACCAACCAATCCTACCTGCAGCAGCGCTAGGGGCCAGATTCGGCGATCTAAGGAGACTTCATGATGATGTGTGCTACCTCTTGAGCACTGCGTTTGTTTTCCCTTGAAGAGGGAAGGGTGATGCAGCAAAGTAGCGTAAGTATTTCCTTCACTTTTTGAGAACCAAGGTATCTATCCAGTAGGAGGCCACACACAAGTCCCTCGCACCTACACAAACAAATAAATCCTCGCAACCAACGCAATAAAGGGGTTGTCAATCCCTTCACGGTCACTTACGAGAGTGAGATCTGATAGATATGCTAAGATAATATTTTTTGGTATTTTAATGATAAAGATGCAAAGTAAAGAAAGCAAAATAAAGACGACGCTAGAAATAACTTGTTATCGGGAGATTAAATATGATGGAAAATATACCCGGGGGCCATAGGTTTCACTAGAGGCTTCTCTCGAGAGCATAGTATTACGGTGGGTGACCAAATTACTGTTGAGCAATTGACAGAATTGAGCATAGTTATGAGAATATCTAGGTATGATCATGTATATAGGTATCACGTCCGCGACAAGTAGACTGACTCCTGCCTGCATCTACTACTATTACTCTACACATCGACCGCTATCCAGCATGCATCTAGAGTATTAAGTTCATAAGAACAGAGTATTGCTTTAAGCAAGAAGACATGATGTAGAGAGATAAACTCATGCAATATGATATAAACCCCATCTTGTTATCCTCGATAGCAACAATACAATACGTGCCTTGCTGCCCCTACTATCACTAGGAAAGGACACCGCAAGATTGAACCCAAGGCTAAGCACTTCTCCCATTGCAAGAAAGATAAATCTAGTAGGCCAAACCAAACTGATAATTCGAAGAGACTTGCAAAGATAACCAATCATACATAAAAGAATGCAGAGAAGATTCAAATATTGTTCATAGATAAACTTGATCATAAACCCACAATTCATCGGTCTCAACAAACACACCGCAAAAGAAGATTACATCGAATAGATCTCCACAATAGAGGGGAAGAACATTGTATTGAAATCCAAAAAGAGAGAAGAAGCCATATAGCTAATAACTATGGACCCGAAGGTCTGAGGTAAACTACTCACACATCATCGGAGAGGCTATGGTGTTAATGTAGGAGCCCTCCGTGATCGATGCCCCCTCCGGCGGAGCTCCAGAAAAGCCCCAAGATGGGATCTGACGGATACAGAAGGTTGCGGCGGTGGAATTAGGTTTTTGGCTCCGTATCTGGTAGTTTGGGGGTACGTAGGTATATATAGGAGGAAGAAGTACGTCGGTGGAGCAACGTGGGGCCCACGAGGGTGGAGGGCGCGCCCAGGGGGGTAGGCGCGCTCCCCTACTCGTGCCCTCCTAGTTGATGTCTTGACGTAGGGTCCAAGTCCTCTGGATCACGTTTGTTCCGAAAATCATGTTCCCGAAGGTTTCATTCCGTTTGGACTCCGTTTGGTATTCTTTTTCAGCGAAACTCTGAAATAGGCAAAACTAGCAATTCTGGGCTGGGCCTCCGGTTAATAGGTTAGTCCCAAAAATAATATAAAAGTGTATAATAAAGCCCATTAATGTCCAAAACAAAATATAATGTAGCATGGAACAATAAAAAATTATAGATACGTTGGAGACGTATCAAGCATCCCCAAGCTAAATTCTTGCTCATCCTCGAGTAGGTAAATGATAAAAACAGAATTTTTGATGTGGAATGCTACTTGGCATAATTTCAATGTAAGTTTTCTTAATTGTGGTATGGATATTCAGATCCGAAAGATTCAGGACAAAAGTTTAATATTGACATAAAAATAATAATACTTCAAGCATACTAACTAAGCAATTATGTCTTCTCAAAATAACATGGCCAAAGAAAGTTATCCCTACAAAATCATATAGTTTGGCCATCTCTATCTTCACCACACAAAGTTTTTAAATCATGCACAACCCCGATGACAAGCCAAACAATTGTTTCATACATTTAGTGTTCTCAAAAAATTTCAATCTTCACGCAATACATGAGTGTGAGCCATGGACATAGCACTATATGTGGAATAGAATGGTGGTTGTGGAGAAGACAAAAAAGGGAGAAGATGGTCTCACATCAACTAGGCGTATCAACGGGCTATGGAGATGCCCATTAATAAATATCAATTTGAGTGAGTAGGGATTGCCATGCAACGGATGCACTTAGAGCTATAAGTATATGAAAGCTCAACAAAAGGAACTAAGTGGGTGTGCATCCAACTCGCTTGCTCACGAAGACCTAGGGCATTTTGAGGAAGCCCATCATTGGAATATACAAGCCAAGTTCTATAATGAAAAATTTCCCACTAGTATATGAAAGTGATATCATAGGAGACTTTCTATCATGAAGATCATGGTGCTACTTTGAAGTACAAGTGTGGTAAAAGGATAGTAGCATTGTCCCTTCTCTCTTTTTCTCTCATTTTTTATTTGGGCCTTTTTTATGGCCTCTTTTTTTCGTCCGGAGTCTCATCCAGACTTATGGGGGAATCATAGTCTCCATCATCCTTTCCTCACTTGGGACAATGCTCTAAAAATGATGATCATCACACTTTTCATTTACTTACAACTCAACAATTACAACTCAATACTTAGAACAAAATATGACTCTATGTGAATGCCTCCGGCGGTATACCGGGATATGCAATGATTCAAGAGTGACATGTATGAAATAATTATGAACAGTGGCTTTACCAGAAACACAATGTCAACTACATGATCATGCGAAGAAATATGACAATGATGGAGCGTGTCATAATAAACGGAACGGTGGTAAGTTGCATGGCAATATATCTCGGAATGGCTACGGAAATGCCATGATAGGTAGGTATGGTGGTTGTTTTGAGGAAGGTGTATGTTGGGTGTCTGATACCGGCGTAAAGTGCGCGGTATTAGAGAGGCTAGAAATGGTGGAAGGAAGAAAGTGCGTATAATCCATGGACTCAACATTAGTCATAAAGAACTCATATACTTATTGCAAAAATCTACAAGTTATCAAAGCAAAGTATTACGCACATGCTCCTAGGGGATAGATTGGTAGGAAAAGACCATGCTCATCCCCGACCGCCACTCATAAGGAAGACAATCAATAAATAAATCATGCTCCAACTTCATCACATAACGGTTCACAATACGTGCATGCTACGGGAATCACGAACTTTAACACAAGTATTTCTTAAATTCAGAACTACTCAACAAGCATGACTCTAATATCACCATCTTAATATCTCAAAACAATTATCTAGTATCAAACTTCTCATAATATTCAACACACTCATAAGATTTTTTTTACTAATCTTGAATGCCTATCATTGCCAAAGAAAACTACCATGCTGTTTTGTAGGTGTCGGGGATATACCCCGCGGCATAAACCGGCCGGAAGTATAATCTGGCCGGACTTGGCGGTTTACTTGAGACCCGGCTAAGACTTGACGATTCACTGGCCACCCGTTTGGACCTGGCGGTTTATGGTTCATTGGTAATCCGGCAGGCGGGTCAGAGGAGGGACAAGACCCGGTGGCCCAACGGGCGGTTCATGAAGGCCGGGTCATACTATGGTGGGCCGGTTTAAGAGGAAAGGCATAAGGAATATTTACCTTACAAGGAGTTAAGACCAGGACTCGTATCCGGTTTGTATTAGAGATAGACTAGTCCTAATCCTAATAGGACTCCACATGTAAACCGCCCCTTCAACATATATAAGGAGGGGCAGGGCTCCCCAAAGAGGGGAAACAGGAAATAAGATCTAGGGCTAGACACAAAGAGGAGGGCCGGTTTACGGCGACTCCCTCGTGATGATAATGAGACCTAGCCTCAAACAGCATGTAGGGCTATTACTGGATGATGTTTCCCGGGGCCCGAAGCTGTCTAAATCCTTGTCTTGCGTGTTGATCCGCCCTGCGTCTCTCGTCCCACTCAACCCCTCTCAAGCTACCACATAGATGTGTTGGCCTCGCGACTAAAGTCTTGACACTAAGGAAATCTGCCATGACAATTCCACAACAGTAGGACTCTCAAAATAATCTAAGTGAAGCATGAGAGAACAATAGTTTCTATAAAACAAAATCACCACCGTGCTCTAAAAGATATAAGTGAGGCACTAGAGCAAAAACTATATAACTCAGAAGATATAAGTGAAGCACATAGAGTATTCTAATAATTTCCAAATCAAGTGTGTCTCTCTCCAAAGGTGTCTACAACAAAGATGATTGTGGTAAACTAAAAATCAAAGACTCAAATAATACAGTAGGCTGCAAGCAAAACACATATCATGTAGTGAATAAAAATATAGCTCCAAGTAAAGTTACCGATGGAAGTAGACGAAAGAGGGGATGCCTTCCGGGGCATCCCCAAGCTTTGGCTTTTTGGTTTCCTTAGATTATCTTGGGGTGCCATGGGCATCCCCAAGCTTAGGCTCTTTCCACTCCTTATTCCATAATCCATCAAATCTTTTACCCAAAACTTGAAAACTTCACAACACAAAACTTAACAGAAAATCTCGTGAGCTCCGTTAGCGAAAGAAAACAAAACACCACTTCAAGGTACTATAATTAACTCATTCTTTATTTATATTGGTGTTAAACCTACTGTATTCCAAGTTCTATATGGTTTATAAACTATTTTACTGGCCATAGATTCATCAAAATAAGCAAACAACACACGAAAAACAGAATCTGTCAAAAACAGAAAAGTCTGTAGTAATCCGTAACTAACGCAAACTTATGGAACTCCAAAAATTCAGCCAAAATAGGAAGACCTAGAAAGTTTGTTTATTGATCAGCAGCAATTGGAATCAATATTTTATCACGTTCTGGTGATTTTTAACACTTATTTTCGTGAACAGAAAGTTTCTGCAATTTTCAGCAAGATCAAATAACTCTCATCCAAGAAGATCCTATAGGTTAAACTTGGAAAAAACACTAATTAAAACATAAAAACACATCTAACCAGAGGATAGATCAAATATTTATTCCTAAATAGAAGCAAAAAGCAAAAAACTAAAAATAAAATTGGGTTGTCTCCCAACAAGCGCTATCGTTTAACGCCCCTAGCTAGGCATAATAGCAACGATAGATCTAGGTATTGCCATCTTTGGTAGGAAATTCTTTAATGAGAAATCTATCACCCTTAGGAGTTTCTTTCTTTTCATTAATTATCAAATTGGGATGAATACTTATAGATTTGAGATCCGTAGTTTCCTTGCTAGAGGATTCACCCTTATTTCTAGGAACATACATAAGCTTGGCAATTTTAGTTGGAGGACTTGGAGTATTCTTTACAGAAGAAAAAGCGGTTCCCAAGTTGGTAATGATACCCTCAAGTTTATGGATTCTAGTGGAATCCTGATTTATTCTTTCATTAACTATGGGTTCCTTCTCCTTAATATTTTTGAAAGTGACTCCTACTTTAGATCCATATTGGGTAATTTGGTTGTGGATATTTTTATCCAAATTTTCAATTAACTCTACGGTAGCAACTTTATTTTCAATAATTTAAAGTCTTTGCATTATATGCTCCAAAGTTAACATAGCTCCATTAAGCAAAAGAGGTGGTCAGCCAAACAAATCTATCATAGCATTATAAGAATCAAAAGTATGGCTACCCAAGAAATTCCCTCTAGTAATGATATCAAGGATATATTTGTAGCAAGGAGTAGCGCCTACATAAAAATTGCGGAGAAGAACGGAAGTAGATTGCTTCCTGGTAGATCTATTTTGAGCATTGCAAATTCTATACCAAGCGTATTTTAGATTTTCTCCCTCCCTTTGCTTAAAATTTAGAACTTCATTCTCGGGAGACAACGGAGAAGATAGAGGACTAGCCATAACGACAAAGCAAACGAGAAAAAGAGGCAAACGAAAGAAAGAGAGGGCGAATAAAACAGCAAGGGTGAAGTGGGGGAGAGGAAAACGAGAGGAAAATGGCAAATAATGTAATGCAGGAGATAAGGGTTTGTGATGAGTACTTGGTATGTTGACTTTTCCGTACACTCCCCGGCAACGGCGCCAGAAATGGCTCGTTGTCGGGAGTGAAATCTTGACTTGACTTCACGTAAGCCTCCCCGACAACGGCGCCAGAAATCATTCTTGCTACCTCTTGAGCACTGCGTTGGTTTCCCCTTGAAGAGGAAAGGGTGATACAGCAAAGTAGCGTAAGTATTTCCCTCAGTTTTTGAGAACCAAGGTATAAATCCAGTAGGAGGCCACACACAAGTCCCTCGCACCTACACAAACAAATAAATCCTCGCAACCAACGGAATAAAGGGGTTGTCAATCCCTTCACGGTCACTTACGAGAGTGAGATCTAATAGATATGATAAGATAATATTTTTTGGTATTTTTATAATAAAGATGCAAAGTAAAGAAAGCAAAATAAAGACGACGCTAGAAATAACTTGTTGTTGGGAGATTAAATATGATGGGAAATAGACCTGGGGGCCATAGGTTTCACTAGAGGCTTCTCTCGAGAGCATGAGTATTACGGTGGGTGAACAAATTACTGTTGAGCAATTGACAGAATTGAGCATAGTTATGAGAATATCTAGGTATGATCATGTATATAGGCATCACGTCCGCGACAAGTAGACCGACTCCTTCCTGCATCTACTACTATTACTCCACACATCGACCGCTATCCAGCATGCATCTAGAGCATTAAGTTCATAAGAACAGAGTAACGCTTTAAGTAAGATGACATGATGTAGAGGGATAAACTCATGCAATATGATATAAACCCCATCTTGTTATCCTCGATGGCAACAATACAAAACATGCCTTGCTGCCTCTACTGTCACTGGGAAAGGACACCACAAGATTGAACCCAAAGCTAAGCACTTCTCCCATTGCAAGAAAGATCAATCTAGTAGACCAAACCAAACTGATAATTTGAAGAGACTTGCAAAGATATATAACCAATCATACATAAAAGAATTCAGAGAAGATTCAAATATTGTTCATAGATAAACTTGATCATAAACCCACAATTCATCGGTCTTAACAAACACACCGCAAAAGAAGATTACATCGAATAGATCTCCACAAGAGAGGGGGAGAACATTGTATTGTGATCCAAAAAGAGAGAATAAGCCATATAGCTAATAACCATGGACCCGAAGGTCTGAGGTAAACTACTCACACATCATCGGAGAGGCTATGGTGTTGATGTAGGAGCCCTCCGTGATCGATGCCCCCTCCGGCGGAGCTCCGGAAAAGCCCCAAGATGGTATCTGACGGGTACAGAAGGTTGCGGCGGTGGAATTAGGTTTTTGGATTCGTATCTAGTAGTTTGGGGGTACGTAGGTATATATAGGAGGAAGAAGTACGTCGGTGGAGCAACATGGGGTCCACGAGGGTGGAGGGCGCGCCCCCTACCTCGTGCCCTCCTGGTTGATGTCTTGACGTAGGGTCCAAGTCCTCTGGATCATGTTCGTTCCGAAAATCATGTTACCGAAGGTTTCATTCCTTTTGGACTCTGTTTGATATTCTTTTTCTATGAAACTCTGAAATAGGCAAAAAACAGCAATTATGGGTTGCGCCTCCGGTTAATAGGTTAGTCCCAAATATAATATAAAGTGTATAATAAAGCCCATTAATGTCCAAAACAGAATATAATATAGCATGGAACAATAAAAAATTATAGATACGTTGGAGACGTATCAATGTGTGTTGCGCATAGAGAAAGGCCTCATCGCCTCGAAAGATCCAGGATACCCACTCTACGTGGTTAACGTTCCACGGCAATTGTCGTACGTCGATTTCTTCCCCGTAGATGTGTTCTTCCTTCGATTCGATTACATATTCAACATGTTTCACATGAAGAAGCTGGGTTTTACGTTTGTCCGCCTTTATGCCTTGCACATGAACTACATCATCGGGGTTGAGCAAATACCTCATATCTGTGTCGCTGACCCGTACTTCATGCGCGAGAGCTTCTTGGGAGTTTGCACAAAGCATCGTGAATATGCGAGGGAATACATCGTCAATTTCATGATCGCCAATAAGGAAAAGGAGGTGATTCCCGTGCCTTATCATCCCCTATAAGTCATCCGTGCGGATATCCTACCTTTGATTTCAATCATTCATTTGCATGGTGGAGGCTAATTAATTTGAGGTGTACTTATTTTGCGCAGCGGCGGGCGCGCCGTCCTCATCATCCTCTACCCCTGATACTCCCACGCTCTTTACTTGGACTCGTCGAAGAACATTAACGAAAAGGATTACACCCACATCAAGGATGTTCTTGACAGTGCTATGTTTTACTACGAAGCACGGGGTGGAGAGGTCCAGGACAAGAAGAGAAGGGGCGACAGGCTTGCCTTCGGCCATAAGACCAACTTCTGCTGCATCCAGCAGCCGAGTGATTCTCTTAATGATGGATTCTATGTCCTACACCACATGCTGAAGTACAGATGGGATCACCAGAACCTTAGCATGTCACCTACATCCGGTGATGCCCATATTCTGCAATGGGCAAATAACGTAGGAGATATCGAGGAACATCGACTTTGAGCTGAGTTCTATCACATCTAGCGCGAACTTGCCCAAATCATCATGAAGGAGGTCATCGAAAAAACAGGGATGTTCTACGAAGAAGGACAAATGTCGCGGGAAGACGTCCGAACACGGGTAGCCTCTCAGCGTCTCGACCTGAAGCCTTTCACTAGGCTCGGGGACTATCTCCCTGACTTGAATGGATGGCACAACATGTTGGAGTGATTGTCGATATATGACATTGTGTCCGTTTAGTCCATACTTTCTGTATGACGAAACTTTGAGTTATGCACGACGAAACATTATTTGTGATGTAATTAAACCATCCTCCTTGACTAGCGACGATCACTCTAGTTAGGGCATTTTGGGTACGATCAACTTTGTTATTTATGCTTATGATATGTTGCTTCTATTTTTTCCAAGTCTGTCTCTTTCTGTTGCTCAACTATATATGTTGCATATCATCGACTCATGTGACGATGCAGGTGCATAAATCATTGATGGCAAAGAAGTGCTACGCCAGGAGTATATATACGACGAGTGGCCGGAGTGTCAGGCCCAGGTGTACCGGTTTCCGGTTTCCAAGCGACAGGCAGTAGTTAGTTTAGGTTCACGCTAATGCGAGAGAGAGATACGAACTCATGTACTGCATAGTTCCGCTCTCACTCAAAGTGATAGCTCTTCTCGCGTATATCATTGTTTAGATGGATGATGATGTAGTTGCAAGTAATCGAGACTTGTATCGCTATTTTTGAGATGATGATGAAAGACCACTTTGTGTTGGATGATGATTATGACGATGACATGATTTGAAGAGACTAGTTGTATGTATATGCTATGATTACATTTGTATGTGTATGATATGCTAAAGATTATTGTATAAAGCCTATTCAAACAGAAAACAAATATGTAGAAAAAAACTAATAAAACTAGTAGTAGCGAGGGGAACAAAGTTAGCAGTAGCGCCGCCTTACCAGTAGCGCTTCCGTGTAAAAAGCGTTGCAGATATTATCAGCAGCGCTCTTCACCAAAGCGCGCTACTACTATCCATGTATAGCAGTAGCATGGGACGACAGGCGCTACTGGTACATGTTAGCTGTAGCGCCTTATCAGTAGTGCATCGTCCTGCGCTACTAATAGGCCTAAAACCCGCGCTGCTGCTAGGCTTTTCCCTAGTAGTGGACTTGCCTCACTAGGGTAGATCTTCACGAAGTAGGCGATATCCTTTCCCATACAAACTCCTTGGTTCAACTCCACAATCTTGACGGAGGCTCCCAAGTGACACCTAGCCAATCTAGGAGACAACACTCTCCAAAATGTAATAGATGGTGTGTTGATGATGAACTCCTTGCTCTTGTGCGTCAAATGATAGTCTCCCCAACACTCAGTTCTCTCTCATAGGATTGGATTTGGTAGAAAGATGATTTGAGTGGAAAGCAACTTGGGGAAGGCTAGAGATCAAGATTTATGTGGTTGGAATGGAATATCTTGGTCTCAACACAAGTGTAGGTGGTTCTCTCTCAGAAAATGTATGTTGGAAGTTTAGGCATGTACTGATGGCTCTCTCCATGAATGAAGAGTGGGTGGAGGGGTATATATAGCCTCCACACAAAATCTAACTGTTACACAAAAATCACCAAACTCGGTGGGACCGAATTAGAAAACTTGGTTGGACTGATTTGGTTCATAATGTGACCGTTAGGTATTTCGGTGGGACCGATATGTCAACTCGGTGTTACCGATTTTATTAGGGTTAGGACATAATGTTATCTCGGTGAGACCGATTACACAAACTCGGTGGGACCAATTTTGGTAATAGCCAAATAGAGAGTTGGTCAGGCAAACTCGGTGGGACCAATTTTGGTAATAGCCAAATAGAGAGTTGGTCAGGCAAACTCGGTGGGACCGATTCGCTCGTCTCGGTAGGACCGAAGCGTTACGAAAAGGAAACAAAGAGTTTGCATTGCAGACTCGGTGGGACCGATCGCTCATCTCGGTTAGACCGAAACGTTATGAAGGGAAACAGAGAGTTTGCTATCCCATCTCAGTGAGACCGAGATCCCTATCGGTGAGACCGAAGTGACTAGGGTTTGTGACAGTGGCTATGTCAAGAGAACTCGGTGGCGCCGGATACAAAGTTTCGGTGGGGGGCCGAGTTTGACTTTTGGTTTGGGACATATGTGGATATGAGAAAGTAGTTGAGGGTTTTTGGAGCATATCACTAAGCATTTTGAGCAAGAAACTCATTAAGCAACACCTCACCCCCTTTTCCTAGTATTGGCTTTTCCTATGGACTCAATGTGATCTTGGATCACTAAAAATAAAATGTAGAGTCTTGTGCTTTGAGCTTGAGCCAATCTTTTGTCCTTAGCATTTTGAGGGGTCCACTTTCTAATCCATGCCATGCCAATCATTGAGCTTTCCTGAAATATTTATCTTGAAATAGTGTTAGCTCAATGAGCTATATGTTGTTAATCATTACCAAAACCACCGAGGGATAGTTTCACTTTCAGGTAGCCACCGCCATGTCTCCATTCGCAAAGACGCCCAACTTTTCCTAGGTCTCCATATCGATGGAAGTGTCTTGGATGCTGTCCTCAGGATCTTCAGCCTATTACCCAACTACTAGGGAAAAGTCTAGCAGTAGCGTGGGTTAAATGCTTATCAGTAGTGTGGCCGCGCTACTGATACAGCGCTACAGCTAATGCTTATCAGTAGCACGGTTTGACACGCGCTACTGCTACCTAGGGATAGCAGTAGCGCTGGTCTGCAACAAGCGCTGCTGCTAATAGCTGCAACGCCCATGAGCAAAGAGCGCTACTGCTAAGAACACGCTACTGCTAATGCCATACCCCGCGCTACTGTTATTAGTTCTTGAATTTTTTTTCTGCTCCATATTTTGTGCCGTGGAATTTTGTTTAGGGATTTATACAATGATTTCTAGCATATCATACACATACAAATGTAATCATAGCATATACATACAAATAGTCTCATCAAATCATGTCATCATCACAATCATCATCCAACACAAAGTGGTCTCTCGTCATCATCTCGAAAATAGCGATACAAGTCTCGAATACTTGCAACTACATCGTCATCCATCTAAACAATGATATATGCGAGAAGAGTTATCACTATGAGTGAGAGCAGAACTATGCAGTACATGAGGTGGCGGTTACAAGTCCTCTCTCGCGCTAGCGTGAACCTCAAGTAACTAGCTTCGGCTTCTTGTCTGCTTTTGAAGCCTTTATAGCTGGCGCCCGAGACCCCGTCCACTTGCGCCTGACACTCAGGCCACTCGTCGTACACTCCCAGAACCTTCCCTTTGTACACGACATAGCACTACTTCTTCGCCATCAAGAATCTAGGTACCTGTTAGAGATGCATCTTCATCAAGAGAATGTACAATCATATGCAACAAAAAATACAAGAGCAACACGAAAAAGAAAGGGTTGGCAACTAGATGAAGCATATAGCACGCAAACTAATTAACTAGAGGTACGTAGGTCATCGTACCCAAACTAACAAAGTAGCATTACGCAAGTTTGGCAGGAACCATGGACATCACAAAGATTCATTGCTACAGAAAGTATACAAGTTCAACCGACACATATAATCATCATCGGCATTGTAAATCACTAGAAGTTCCATCCTTCCATATCATCAAGGATGGATCCTAGCTTCTTGAACGGCGTGAGGTCATGACATTGCATGCCTATGCGAGTTTGGACATCAGCTCGCGATATAGGGCCGTGGTGGAACATCCCCTTCTCATCGATGACTTCATTTCATGATGATCATCGCAATGTCCCTTTGGATGCGAAAGAAGTCATCTCTAAGTTTATAATTCGCTTCTCCATGAGATTCTACCCACTTGCAGATATGATCATCGTTTCTGCTTGTCATGCGGCGCTTTTGGTGATCCATGCTGAACTCAATCATGAGATGGAGGAGGTAGAATCCATCTTTCTTGCTTGGTTTTGGGACATGGATGCAGCAGAAGTTAGTTTTATGCAAGAAACCCAACTTCTTATTCCTTTGTTTCCTGATCTGCAGGTGGCCACCCCTAATGCTGAAGCCTTGGAGAGCATCATCTAGAATATTCATTATGTGGGTGTAGTCCTTCTTCTGGTAGTTTCTGGTAGGGTCGAAATACACGACGTGGGAGACTCGCGGGTAAAGAACGATAAGGATGGCACGCCCATTGCTACAGGGAAAAAGACACCTCAAATTATTCTCCATATGAGCCAGAAGGAATGATTGAAATGTACGAAAGAGTTGTCCGGAACTGATTTTACTTTGGATGATAAGGCAGGAGGACAATTTCCTGGTCCTTATTCAGTACCATGAAGTTTTGGAGGTACTCCCTAGCAGTTTCACGCTCAAAGTCGCTGAGACTCAAGAAGGACTCGTGCATGTAGTACAGATCTGCCACACAGATTTGCAAGACTTCTTCTCTCTTCATGATGGAGCTCATATGTAGCGTGAAAAGGCGGACGATTGTAAAATTGAGCCGCCTTGTTAGAATCTCGAAGATATGGTCAAACCGCAGTAAGAAGACCTCCCCGGGGGGTGTGTCGACGTAGCACTTCTCCTCAGGCACATGAGCCGCGTATGTCGGATGTCCTGGATCCTTCGAGGCTAGTAGGCTTTTCTCAGTCGACATCACATGGTCGTGCAGTCCCCTGAGATCCCCTGATAATGCCTCCAGCGGTTTCGGCGGTAGCATCGGCTCGCTCGTGACATGGAACATGGCCGCACCTTTGACGGGTACACGCTCTTCAAAATCCACTGTCTGGCAGCTATGTGCTCTGGCTTGTTTGTAGACAGCTGAGCCTATCTTTCCCGGTCTCTTCCTCTCCTTTTTCTTGGGCACACCTTCCAGACCCTTCCTTAACCCCTAACCTAGTGTTGCCGCGCTAAGCACTGTATGACCCCTGACTAGTTGAGCCTGTGTTGAGGCAGCATCTTCAGGCGTGTCCTGTGAGGATTTCATGAAGAGGGACTTCTTGCAATCCCTGCTAGCACGTTCCTGCCCAGGCAAACCATCCATATCCTCATAACATGCTGATAGCCCGATTCGTCATATGGCTGACTCATCATATCTAAGTCACCGTCATAGGCGCCTGTATTGAGGAAACCCATTTGAAAGTGCTAGTTATCGACTAGAGGGGGGTGAATAGGCGATTTTTATAAAAGTCTTCAAAACATAAAAGTTTCAAAGGCAAATAATAGAAATAAACCTATTAACATGCAGTGGAAGGTAGACTACACTAGGCAAGCCATAGTCAAGTATTCAATGAAGTGAAAGCATGAAGAATATTAGCAGCTAGGCAGTATGGATCAGGATGGAAGATAGTATGAAGCCAATCAGAACAAGTAGTTACACAGTGAAGTCAAACAGATAGTGCAAGCAGGAAATGACTTCATGAAGACAAACTGAAAGTAAAGAGAGGGAGAAGATAGAACCAGTCTCTTGGAGAGGACAAGGATTTGTTGGACCAGTTCCAGTTGATGTGACAACTGTACGTCTGGTTAGGGAGGCTGAGATTCAATTTAGAAGACCACATCTTCACCTTATTCCTCTTCAGCTATGGACACCCAGTCCCCACCCAATCACTCTGGTAAGTCTTCAAGGTAGACTTCCAAACCTTCACAGACTTCGTTCACCGGCGATCCACAATGACTCTTGGATGCTCAGAACGCGACGCCTAACCGGCTGGAGGATTCACAGTCCTCAAGTGTAACAAGGCTTCAGGTCACGCAGATAGAAAGACTCCAGTGATGCCTAACACTCTTTGGCTCTGGGTGTTTTTAGGCTTTGTCCTCGCAAGGATTTCTCTCTCTCAAAAGCTTCGGAGGTGGGTTGCTCTCAAACGACAAAAGCCGTGCACTAACTATGAGCAGCCACCAATTTATGGTGTAGGGGGTGGGCTATTTATAGCCACTAGGCAACCCGACCTGATTTGTCCAAAATGACCCTGGGTCACTAAGGAACTGACATGTGTTTCAACCGTCAGATTTCAAACACACGCGGTAGCTTGACTTGGGCTACAAGTAAAGCTGACTCATCCAGCTCTGGATAAGATTTGCTCTCATTGTCTTCGCTCAAAGACATAGGATTTGGCTGAGCATCACTTCAGTCACTCTGACTTTGTTCACTTGGACCCCACTTAACAGTATGGTGGTTCCTATAACTCAACAAAGAAGAAAAGGAAACGATGAAACAACTATGTCTTCACACTCCATAGTCTTCACGTGAATGTCTTCTCAAGTCATAAGCTTCGATGTGATTGTCTTCACACACAACCATTGTCTTCAATGTCTTCATACATTTTTAGGGGTCATCTCCGGTAGGTAAACCAAATCAATGAGGGACTACTACCTGTGTTATCCTGCAATTCTCACACACATTAGTCCCTCAACCAGGTTTGTCGTCAGTACTCCAAAACCAACTAGGGGTGGCACTAGACGCACTTACAATCTCCCCCTTTTGGAGATTGATGACAAACTGGTTGAAGTTTTCAACGGGGATAAAAGTATGTGAAATTGTAAAGGATTAAGATATTGTCTTCATAAGAGCAAAAGGCCCCCCCCTAAAGATGTGCATATAAGTATTTTGCTTTTGGAATGCAAATGCACATGGCAGGTTGTACTTGTGGAGATCCTCTTCAACTTATGAAGGCAATTCGTCATGCATGATAAGATATAACGAAGATAATGACATGCATAATGAAAATGGACGTCTGCAATATGACTTCGTGTGGGATTTATCATCGCATATGCGGAATTTATCATCGGATTCACAGAATAGCAGAAAAAGTAGCAGACGACCATCAAGTTTAAGTGTTACAACTCAAAGAACCAGAAGTATCAAATGAGAGAGTTGTACGCACTTGGAAAAAAATATAGCAACCACCCATATGGACCCGCTTGAAAACTATCAACTCATATGCTTCTCCCCCTTTTGTCAGTGAGGACCAAAAAGGTTTGAAGACATAGAGCCTCTACTCGTTCCCATGAGGAGTAGGTGGTGAAGCAGCAGGGTCGTCGTTGAGGTTTGGTGGTGCCGAGGAACTTGGTGCAGTGTCGATACGCGCCGATGTTGGAGGTGGTGAAGTAGCATCATCTTGGTCATCAATGACTCTGGCATTAACAGTTGCAATTGAGGATAAGTACTCAGAGTCTTCGAGTGAGGGAGTCCGACACAAGACAACATTCCTGGGAGGAGTGGAATCAAACTTGAATCTCTCGGTGAAGCCATCATCTTGAAGATCAGCTTCAGCACTAAGCAATGCCAGACTCTTCCATGACGCCCGACAGGTTTCATGAGTGACAAATGCATTCTTGGTGGCAAGATTGTGAATACGATTGACATCCACCAAGAGGCTTTGCATCTGACGCTTCAGCCAGTTGTGATGCTTATCCTGTTTTTGATGCAGGGCAACGAGAAGCTCTCGATCATTAAGGACACGAGAATGTTTCCGAGGCCTTTGAGCAATTGTGCTTTCAGTGGCTTCAGTATGGGCACGATGAGGTGCACATGTATTGCCAGCCAAAGGATAAACACGAGTGGCAGCCAGAACTCCTTCAATGGGCTGAGTGAAGCTTTGGTGATCAGCATTGTGAAGATAAATTGGCTCCTTGGCAGGTTCTGGGTAGATGGCTTTAACAGACATATCAACCTCTGGCAATAATATTAGATGGTTGCACGCGGACGGCTGATAGTTGACAGCAGAATGAAGCTTGATGAGGCGCATTACCCATGGAGCATAGAATTTCAATCCAAAAAGACCAGAGCCAGATGCAGCCAATTGCCTGATAAAGAAGTCTTGAGCATTGAAGCTGATGCCATTGAAGATATAAAAGACCAATGTCTTCATCGCTCCTTCAAGTTTCGCTGCAGAAGAATGTCCCTTGACAGGCCATAGAGTTCGCCTGATGGTATGATAAATAGTGCGGGGTAGATACTCTAGGTCTTCAACAAGGAATTCCCTTGGATATTCAGCATCGCGAGGCAGAGGCTTCATCATGCTCAGCATTTGTCTCATGTTGGGCTCAGGCTTCTGGAAGATGCTTTCCAAAGCATTGCGGTGAAGCTGATAACCAGGCTCAAAGAGTTCACCTGGAGTGGGTAGGCTTGTGAGGTCAATAATATCCATAGCTTTGGCTTCGTGGTGTACCTTTCCTGTCATCCACTCAAGGATCCCAGTCTTCGGATCCCTGTTGTAGCCGCGAATGTGGAGGGTAGCGTAGAATTGTAGCAGAAGCTCTTTATTCCAATGCTCTTTATCAGTCACAAATTGCAGAAGACCAACATCACGAAAACAGTCAAGGGCTTCTTCTAAGCAGGGCAGTCCAGCAATAGCTTCACAGTCTAGACGCGTAGGGGGAAAGATGCGCCCTTGATCATAAAGAACACGTGAATAGTAATTGCGCTGCTTATAGCTCCAGAACCGATCAGATGAAATTCTTGGCTTGGAGTAGGGGTTCTTGGCACTATCAAAGAAGGTGTTGTTTGCAATGAAGTCATTTGCATTGAAGGATCCTGGTGAAGTTGCAGTACCTGGAAACCTTGGCAAACTTGGCTTAGGCTTCTGGACCTGAGGCCTGTGCTCTAGATGATAGTCAAATTGTGGACCGACAGCAGGTGGAGGAACCAGAATGGGCCATCTGACAGTAACTAGCTAACCATGATCAAATGCTTGCTCAATGGTGTGTGGCCTTGGAGGCGGTATAGGAGCAGTGTCATTGGCATTAACTTCAGGCTCCAGATTTGCATCAGGTGCAGCATTGGCTTCAGGCGCATTTACTTCTGGCACCACATTAACTTCAGGCGCCACAGTAGTTTCAGCCATGACAACGTCATTCGCTTCAGTAGTGTTGTTTGTGGCCACCTCAGTTTTTTCAACCTCCACTTGAGTAGATGGAGGGTCGGACACATTCTCCTCGAGAACAACTTCTTGGTTGGACGGGGGTTCTTCTTGTTCATCGGCTGATGCAGCCAGAATGTCTTCATCAGCTTTGGCTTCAGACTCTAAGATGTTCACAGTTGGAGTGGCTTCAGGCAACACTTGACGTGATACTGAGTGGTGGTGTTCTTCTCCTTCGAGAACACTCGAAAGAGTGACTTGTGGCCTTGGTCCTTTGCGAAGCCTGCGGAATGCTGCGACGCTTGTGGAGATGGAGTTGGCTGGGCCTCCAAGTCGTCATCATCAAGCACCGGAGTGGTGACTTGAGTTGGGGGAGTATGAGGTGATTCTTCTTGATGGGGGGAGTCTTGAGGGTGATCGGCCCATGAATCATCATGGGTAATTGGCGTGAAAGGACGACCAATGCTGATGAGTTCGCTGTTCGTGAGAAAAGGCGATGATTCCATTCGGTGTTCGATCTGAGGAAGGACTTCATCATCATCTACATTGTCATGGGGACAAATGTCTTCAGCTGCGATGGGGTCAACAGCTAGAATGTCTTCAGCTTCAGGAGCCTCTATGGTAGCAGGCTCATGAACTATCATCTGAGGCTCTCGGTGTTCTGACACATGACGAGCAACTAAAATTGGCTCGACGACAAGGGGCTCTGTGGGAGCAGCCTGATCTTTCTTCTTAGTCTTTCTCTTCTTGGTTGGTAGCGCATCATCAGTGGTGTTCTTGCTCTTGCACTTTCTGGCTTCGGCTTTGGCTGTTCTTATTTTCTTGAGCTCTGAAGCTACTGTGGGGACCTTAGGCTTCACGCCTGTCATGCTGGCGGGGAAGACAATGCGAGGTTCTTCCCGCCTGGATGCTTCAGCTGGGGCCACACCCACAGTAGGCTTCTTCTTCTTGGCAGCCATCTTGGGGTCAATGCCAGGATGCCTAAGTGCCTTGCGCTTCTCGGCTTCATTGTAAGCTTGAACACATTTGGCGGCGAGGTGTTTCATGCGCTCTCTAGAACCTTTAGCTTCATCACGTTTCTTGTGAAACGCCTCATTGAGCTCATGCATCATTTGCTTGAAGTTTTGGACATCAGCCACACTGAGCTTGGCCATGTGCTTCTTGAACTGAGCCTTTTCATAGTCAATTTTGTGCTTTAGTTCAACAATCCTATGAGCTAGAGCCAGCTTAGGAGCAATGGCTCCATGGAAGGAGACACTGGGGCCAATAGGGAGCTGAAGATCATCAAAACTGAGGTTTGGGCTGTCAAACCACTCGTCAATGAACTTGTTCAAGATGTCCACATCGAAAAGGGGAAGATCATTGAAGATTTCCGCCTCTTGCTTGCTCTTTATTAGCAGCTCAAGAGCATCATCGCCAAGATCGTCGTCACTAGATAGATCAATGGCTTCTTTCTCATTTCTCAGAACGACAGCTGGGGTTAGTGCTTGACCAGTAGTCTGCATGGGCTTCTTCTTCTTCTTAGACCTGGAGATGCGAGAAAGATCTTCAGAATGCACACTAGGTGCAGGAGGAGCAATGGCCAGAGGCTTCGCACGTGAAGCTCTTGGTGCAGTGGAGGGCTTTGAAGCCTTGGGTTTCTTCCGCTTCTATGGTTTTGGCGGAGCAGGCGCTTCATCAGAGTCAGCATCATCTACAGAGTGCTCCACGGCTGCCCCATGAACCATAATGTGAGTGATGAGACCTTCAAGGTTGTAGAAGGACCCAACAATATTGGGTTCAGCATCACATGTGCCATCGGTCCGAGGAGCAGAGGGACTGGGGTTGAAGTCTAATCCCAGCGACTTCTTGTTTTCTTTGGCCGATGCCTTTGCAGTCTGAAAGTTGCGCTTGAAAAGATTGTCATCACGACACCATAGCAATGATGATGGGTCAGCATAGGTAGGTTGTGGTCCGCGGACCATACAGGTGTAGAAACCCTGAGCAATAGCTTCACCTCTGTTCTTGGGTTGAAGATTTCGAAAGAGAATATCAGCCCAAGGACTCTTGATGGCATTCTTCTAAGCATAATCCTGAGTCACGAACCTGTATTTGAACCATTTCTCAGCCCAATATCTTCGAATCCACTGGATTCGTGTTTTCGGTTGATTGTAATCCTCTTCTGGATCAGTCTTGTATAGTGCATAGCGATCTGGTGGCGAATCCCTTGATGTCCCCCCACGATGCTGCCTTCTGCCCTTCCTTGCAGACTTTTCTATTGCCATGAAGTTCAGACTGAAAGGCTTCAAAACTGCCAAAGTCTTCCGTCTGCTGGTCAGACAAGAACTGGCTTCGGGAGAGTTAATGTGATGCTGTAAGAATTCTGCAAACGAATGCAGAATATGAGAACCAAGGGATTCTCCCACGGACATGTACCTGTGACAGCATTAGAGATGCGAGGGAAGGGGAAGAGGTCATATGCATTCTCAGAAGATTTTGAAGATAAATCAGTTTAGAAGACATTGACCTCATAGCGCGAAGACATTCACTTATATGTTGAGAGTTGGTTCCAGATTTGTACGAATCCAAGAATAGGTACAAGTGAGGAATCTAACTACGTGTGAAGCATAACTGAATATACTAGGCATATTATGAGATGCAAAACAGGATAGATCCAAATTTGTAGCCACAGAAACCACTTTTGGTGAGGAAGGATGAATCTATCAGATCAAAAAGGAGGTAAAAAGTAAGTTTTAATTACCACTTGAAGAACTACTAGACGGAGTAGAGAGGAGGCCGAGCAGTTCGATCTTCCTTGCCCTAACTTGGCGACGAAAGACACCTATGGCGGCGGCGGAGAAGAAGAGGTCCACGGCTAGCGTGAGGACGGCGTCGGTGAGGTCGCGGCAGCTTAGCACTTCGTGCCGGCATTGTCGAGAGCTAGCGGTGGCGCTAGGGTTTGTCTGAGGTGGAGAGGTGGAAGAAATATTTTGACTGCGATGTGATGTGTTTTTATAAGGAAAGGGACAACACAGCGCAATTACGTAGGTGCCCCTGGCGGTTCACATCTGAGGGACACGTGGCGAACATGCAACACATTGCAAGTTGTTCCATGTTCCCACGCACGCCTGAACTGTCGGGTGGTCGTTCCGGCTTCTCCGGATTTCAGGCAATAAGGATTGAGCATTTAAAACAGATTCAATGTTTGTCTCTATATCTTCTGCTGACAATGACATAGAGAAGGCATTCAACGGTTTCAATAGAATGCATATGATTTGGATAGATAGAATTTGAGGTAGAAGCATAGAAGAGGTTATGGTCCGATCAAATTCACTTAGTCCAAAAGATTCGAAAGGAAGACATAGCTATAAGTGAATGTTGTAGAGGACAGAACACAAGTATATAAGTGTAAGACCAAATCAACAAAGTGAAGATTAAAATGAAGACAAATCAATGTTGAAGATAAATCAATTGCGAAGACTTAGGAAATGCAACGCCAAGAGAAAAATACTCCAAACAAAAGTTTGGTGGTGGCGTTACCCACCGTATAGGAAGTATTAGACCCAGACACGGCGCACAATTATTGTGGCGCTCCGAAGTCAAATTCCGTATTAATATATTCACACTTAGAGTGTAAATCTTCATTGATTGAAGATATACGTTACTTCGTGTGTTGCACATCTAAGTCATCATCATGCATAAATGTTAGGATGTGTGCCTAATCACAGGACATTTGAGGATTCTAGGATATTTAGCTCACACCGCAACTTGCAAAACCTTTTCTCGTCCAAGGGCTTTGTGAAGATATCTGCCAATTGCTCTTCAGTGTTGACGTGAATGATATCAATATCTTCCTTCATGACATGATCTCTAAGAAAGTGATGACAAATTTCAATGTGCTATGTCTTCGAGTGCTGAACTGGGTTGTTGGCAATCTTGATGGCGCTTTCATTGTCACAGTAGAGTGGTACTTGTTTCAGATGGATGCCATAGTCCTTGAGAGTTTGCTTCATCCATAGAAGTTGAGTGCAGCAAGATCCAGCAGCAATGTATTCAGATTTAGGAGTGGAGAGAGATACACAGTTCTGCTTCTTTGAACACCAACAGACAAGTGATCGTCCCAATAAGTGACATGTTCCTGATGTAGACTTGCGATCCACCTTGTCATCAACATAATCAGCGTCCGAGAATCCAACTAGATCAAACTCCGAGCCCTTTGGATACCATAATCCTAATGTTAGGGTGTAAGCCAAATAACGAAGAATTCGCTTCACAGCTAAGTGATGCGATTCCTTTGGTGCCGCTTGGAATCGGGCACACATGCAAACACTAAGAATTATACCTGGCCTAGATGCACATAAATAAAGTAAAGAACCAATCATGGAGCGGTATACCTTTTGACCGAACTCTTTACCATTGGCATCAGGACCCAGATGACTTTTGGTTCGCATTGGCATCGTGTAACCTTTGCAATCTTGCATTCCAAACTTCTTCAGGCAGTCTTTGAGATATTTCTCTTGAGATATGAAGATGTCGTTGCTTTGCTGACGAATTTGAAGAGCAAGGAAGAACTTCAGCTCACCCATCATGGACATCTGATATTTCTCTTGCGTCATGTGACCAAAATCATCACTGTTTCTGGTTAGTGCAGCCGAAGACAATATCATCCACATATATTTGGCACACAAATAGTTCACCATCATATGTCTTCGTGAAGAGTGTGGGATCCAGGGAACCAGGTTTGAAGCCTTTGCTCTTCAGGAAGTCCTTGAGTGTGTCATACCAAGCGTGAGGGGCTTGTTTGAGGCCATACAATGCCTTGTTAAGCTTGCAACATACACTTCTTCTTCAATCTTGCCGTTGAGAAAGGCACTCTTCACATCCATTTGATACAGAAGGATGTTGTGATGATTTGTGTAGGCTAGTAGTATGCGAATGGCTTCAAGCCTTGCCACAGGAGCAAATGTTTCATCGAAGTCAATCCCTTCAACTTGAGTGTATCCTTGAGCAATGAGACGAGCCTCGTTTCTGATGATTTGACCATGCTCATCTTGCTTGTTGCGATATATCCATTTGGTGCCTATTACGTTGTGCTTGCGAGGGTCTGGACATTTGACTAGTTCCCACACATTGTTCAGCTTGAACTATTGAAGCTCTTCTTGCATAGCTTGAATCCATTCAGGTTCCATGAAGGCTTCAACAACTTTCTTGTGTTCTGATATTGAGACAAATGCAAAGTGCCCACAGAAATTTGCTAGCTATGTTGCTCTTGAACGAGTGAGTGGACCTAGTGCATTGATACTATCAGTTATCTTCTCAATCTGTACTTCATTTGCAACACGAGGATGAACTGGACGAAGATTTTTCTCTCGCTGATTATTGTCTTCATTTCAAGCGTTGTCTTCAGGCTGAGCGTTGTCTTCGGGTTGATTAGGTGCAGAAATGATAAGTTCCTCTTCAGGTTGTGCCTTAGAAGGTATGATCTCTCTAGTTCCCATGATCTTGATGGATTCACTAGGTGGAACTTCATCTAGCACATTTGGCAGGTGCTCTCTTTGCGAGCCTTTAGTCTCATCGAACCGCACACCCACAGTTTCAACCACTTTATAGTGAAAGAGGTCGAAGACTCTGTAGGAGTGTGAATCCTTTCTGTAACCAAGCATAAAACCTTAATGTGCTTTCGGTGCAAATTTTGACGTGTGATGTTTATCCTTGATCCAGCACCTAGCACCAAATACTCTGAAGTAACTGACATTTGGCTTCTTACCAGTAAGGAGTTCATAGGATGTCTTCTTCAGAAGCTTGTGAAGATAAACACGGTTGATGACATGGCATGCAGTATCAATAGCTTCAGGCCAGAACTTTCTTGGAGTCTTGTATTCTTCAAGCATCGTCCGAGCCATCTCAATGAGTGTTCTGTTCTTGCGCTCCACGATGCCATTCTGCTGAGGTGTGTATGGAGCGGAGAACTCATGAGTGATGCCCAATGTATCCAGGTAAAGATCGAGGCGGTGTTCTTGAACTCTGTGCCGTTGTCACTTCTGATAAGCTTGATCTTGACGCCATAGTTGTTCATGGCACGGTTGGCGAAGCGTCTGAAGACATCACTACTAGGAAAAGGGCTATAGATGATATGTACATTAATGGCGCACCGTGTATGTGGTGCGCCACTGCTATATAGCAGTGGCGCACCAGATACAGGTGCGTCATTATTAATATATTACTAATGGTGCACCTGGTGTGTGGTGCGCCATTAGAAGTTTTGAAAAAAAATAAAAAAACTATGTTAGTAATGGCGCACAATGGGATAGTGCGCCATTACTAGTTGACATAGTAATGACGCACCACACCCATCGTGCGCCATTAGTAGTTTTGGAAAAAATAAAAAAATTGTTAGTAATGGCGCACCAGTGGACAGTGCGCCATTACTAACAATTTTTTTATTTTTTTCCAAAACTACTAATGGCGCACCACACATCAGGTGTGCCATTAGTAACCCTGGTGCTAAATGCACACACCCCCCGTGGTGGACCGCCTTTTCAGTTTAAAAAAAATAAAAGAAAATGATGGAAATGTCAAAAAAATAAAAGAAAATAAGTTTCCCATGTGATATGTGTTCTAGTTGTTGGGAAAATTTACAAATATGAATTTCAACTTTATTTGCAAAATCTCTCTGTAATTTAGTAAAATGGGCATAACTTTTGCATACAAACTCGGATTAAAAAGTTTTTATATGAAAAATCATCTACTCGAAAAGTTACATCTGAATTGAACGGGAGTACCCCGTTCAACATCTTCAAAATCCCAAAAAACATAACAGAATGAAAGATACGGGAATTTTAAAATCTAGAGGGGGAAATGAAAAAAAATCAAACTTACTAGTGGCGCACCATTTGCTAGGTGCGCCACTAGTAACAGCAAAAAAAATTGGTTTCAAAAAAATTTGGATTTTTTTTTCAAAATATGATACGTAATATGACCGGGAAGTTTGAAATATTTTTTCAAAATTTCATCACACTCATGAACATGAACAAAGTCCTAGACATGAACAAGGTTTAATAGGATTGAGATGATAGATATATCAACAAGTGCCTGTGAAGTGAGCTGGTGCTTGGGTTGGATAGAACTGTGAAGTTAAGCGTGCTTCGGCTGGAGTAGTGTGAGGATGGGTGACCTTCCGGGAAGTTTGACCACAGAGTGCGATTTGACTTGAGATTAAGCATATTGACCCGAGATTAAGCCATAGTGACCCGAGATTAAGAAAAAAACGAAAAAAAATTGAAAAAAAATTCTGAAAAAAAGTTAAATAAAATTGTTAGTAATGGCGCACTTCTATGTGGGATATACTAATGGCGCACTATGTGGTGCGCCATTAGTATACCAGATACTAGATACTAATGGCGCACCATGTAGTGCGTCATTAGTAAAAAATTCTAATGGTGTGATGCTAGTGACGCCATTAGTAGCCAAAACAGGTGCGCCACTAGCAGGCCTTTTCCTAGTAGTGCATCCTGCACTTCAGTCTTGTAGAGGATTATGTGCACCCATGTATATCTTGAATAATCATCAACAATGACGAAGCCATAGAGACAAGTAGTAGTAGTGAGAGTAAAGTGGTGAGTAGGGCCGAATAGGTCCATGTGTAGCAGCTCGAAGGGTTGAGATGTCGTCATGATTGTCTTCGAGGGATGCTTGGCATCGTCATCTTTCTAGCTTCGCAGGCACCGCACAGATGATCTTTCTTGAACTTGACTCCCTCGATGCCTATGACGTGCTTCTTCTTTGCGAGAGTGTGCAAGTTCCTCATGCTAGCATGCCCTAGCCTCCGATGCCAGAGCCAGCACTCTGAAGCTTTTGCTAGAAGGCATACAGCCAACTGTGGTCCTGCTGAGAAATCTACCATGTACAAATCATCTTTTCGGTACCCTTCAAAGACTAGAGACTTGTTAGATTCCATTAGAACAAGGCAACGATATTTTCCAAATATCACAATCATGTTCAAATCGCAAAGCATTGAGACAGACATTAAGTTGAAACCAAGGAATTTAACAAGCATCACTTTATCCATGTGCTGATCCTTTGAGATTGCAACTCTACCTAGACCCAATACCTTGCTTTTACCAGTGTCAGCAAATGTGATGTGACTCTTGTCAGATGGACGTAAGGTTGAGTCCATGAGAAGACTTCGATCACCAGTCATATGATTAGTGCATCCGCTGTCCATAATCCATTCTGAAGCATGAGGTGTCATACCCTACAGTACAGTTAGGGGGATAGGCTTCACCAAGACTATTGTGAAGCATAAACATTTGACGCACAAGAGGATTATCAAAGCTCAAGGTTAGGAGTGATAGGATGATTGGCAATCAATTCAGGAACAAAATACATAGTGAGACCATTTCGGCATTTTATCTTGTGCCTAACAAGATGTTTTAGGTCCCCAGCAAAAGCATCAGACGCCTTTGATTTCCGGCTGGAGACCTTTCCCTGCAAAAGAAAGTTAAATTTTCTTAACCACCCACATTTTCAGGGGTGGCTTAGAAGCAATGAGTCTAAGTGCAGCATCTGAGAACTTCGGCTTTGGAGCCCTAGCAAATAGCCTTACAAGAGGCAAATAGTACTCATATGAATAAGCAAAGTAGTTCTTAGTCTTTTGAACATAGCGGTTTGATAATACGCGCTCATATTCATAAGTTTGAGTTTGATTTTCCTGCAAAACATTGGTGTTAGGGTGACTCAGGTGTGTCCTATGTCTGTATGAAGCCTTTGGGCCATATGAAGCCTTTTGTCTGGGGTTTGTCTTCTTCCCTTGTGGTGTCATGATGACATTCATAGGAAGATTCTCAAGAACACTTTTGGGCACCCAGATCTTATTCACAGGTGGTCCATTCCTGCAGTTAGTACCAATATACCTGGCAAACACTTCACCATTCTGATTCTTAAACAGTTTATAGTTTTCATCAAAGGATTCATCAATCATAATAGGGTTAGCAAAAGTGAAGTCAGATAAGGTGGATGGATCCACTGAAGGTTCCTTTGCAGCAACCCATGTGGTTTTGGGGTACTGCTGAGGCTTCCAGTAAGAACCATCAACATTCATTTTCCTCTCGAACCCAGTACCCTCTTTCCTAGGGTTTCGGTTCAGAATCTGCTTTTTGAGGACATCACACAGTGTTTGATGCCCTTTGAGACTTTTGTACATCTCTGTTTCAAGCAATGTCTTCAACCTAGCATTTTCATCAGCAATATTTGTGGCATCCTCGGCAGAGGGGTTAGTTACCACATCAACAGTTGAAGATATTGCACCAGAGGTAGCAGTAGAACATTCAGCAACAGAAGTAGCGTTATCACGCTCAAGGCATTTTAGACATGGTGGTTCAAACCCTTCCTGAGCGAGACTGATATGTTGAGCGCGAAGTGACTCGTTTTCTTTTTGAAGATCTTCATGAACTGCTCTCAATTTATCAAGTTCTTGCTTCCTTTGAAGATAATCATAGGAAAGCTTTTCATGAGTTGTTGAGAGCATTTCATGACGACCTTCAAGTTCCTCGTACTTAACATGAAGATTTTTTATGTCTTTAATTAAGGACTGAGATCGGGTCATTTCCGCGTCCAACAGGTCATCACTTTTGTCTAGCAGTTTTTGAATATGTTCCATAGCTTTCTGTTGTTCAGTTGCAATTTTAGCAAGTGTTTTGTAACTGGGTTTGGATTCACAATCAGAGTCATCTTCACTTGACGTTTGAAAGTAAGCATCGCGTGAGTTTACCTTGGCACCACGTGCCATGAAGCAGTAGGTGGGAGCAAAGTCGTCCTTGTCATTATCATTAGTGTTGGTGACGGAGCCATTGTCTTCAGTGTTGAAGATGGACATGGCAACGTAGGTTGTGGCTAGAGCCAGACTTGCAACACCAGAGTCGGACTCCTCCTCAGACTCCACCTCTGCCTCCTCTGAAGCAGACTCCTCCTGTGAATCCATCTCCTTTCCAACAAAAGCACGAGCCTTGCCAGATGAGCTCTTCTTGTGTGATGAAGACTTGGACAAAGACTTGGAAGAAGACTTTGAGGATTTCTTCTTCTTCTTGTCATCGAAATCATATTCCTTGCTCTTCTTCTTCTTCTTCTTCTTGTTTTCATTGTCCCACTGTGGACACTCGGAGATGTAGTGACCAGGTTTCTTGCACTTGTGGCATGTTCTCTTCTTGTGGTCATGAGTAGAAACTTCATCATTTCTTGAGCTGGATCGTGAAGACTTTCTAAAGCCTTTCTTCTTTGTGAATTTCAGGAACTTCACAAGCATAGCAAGCTCCTTTCCAATGCCTTCAGGATCACCAGAACTGCAGTCTGATTCTTCTTCATATGAGGAAACAGCCTATGCCTTCAAAACGCGAGTTCGGCCATAGTTGGGACCATAGATATCTCTTTTCTCAGATAGCTGAGACTCATGTGTGTTGAGCCTCTCAAGTATGTCACACGGATTGAGTGTCTTGAAGTCAGGGCGTTCTTGAATCATCAGGGCTAGGGTGTCAAATGAGCTGTCAAGTGATCTCAGGAGTGTCTTGATGATTTCTTGCTTGGTGATCTCAGTAGCACCAAGAGCATGAAGCTCATTAGTGATGTCAGTGAGGCGATCAAACGTGAGCTGGACATTCTCATTGTCGTTTCTCTTGAAGAGATTGAAGAGGTTGCGAAGGACACTGATCCTTTGATCTCTCTGGGTTGAGACGCCTTCATTGACCTTGGAGAGCCAGTCCCAGACTAGCTTTGATGTTTCCAAAGCACTCACATGGCCACACTATCCTTTGGTCAGATGACCGCAGATGATGTTTGTAACACCCCGGATATGACTTACCCAATATGTATTCCAACTCTTGCCGTTTCCGGCGTTAAGTTATTTTATTTTCACGGGTTCGGGTCTTTGTCTCCGTGTGTTGTTGTCGTTGTCATGCATCTCATATCATGTCATCATGTGCATTGCATTTGCATACGTGTTCATCTCATGCATTCGAGCATTTTCCCCGTTGTCCGTTTTGCATTTCGGCGCTTCGTTCTCCTCCGGTGGTCATTTCTACCTTTCTTTCATGTGTGGTGATTAAACATTTCCGGATTGGACCGAGACTTGCCAAGCGGCCTTGGTTTACTACCGGTAGACTGCCTGTCAAGTTTTGAACCATTTGGACTTTGTTGGATGCTCCAACGGTTAACCGAGGGACCGAAAAGGCCTCGTGTGTGTTGCAGCCCAACACCCCTCCAATTTGGCCCAGAACCCACCAAAACCTGCTCCATCATCTAGAGCGTTCGATCACGATCGCGTGGCCGAAAACCGCACCTCATCTGCACTCTCCTAGCTCCCCCTATGCCTATAAATAGACCCCCCGAAATCCGGATCTCCTTCTTCCCCGAAACCCTAGCCCTGCTCCATCCGCACGCCGGACACGTCCGGTCCGCGCCGGACACTTCGCGCCGCCGCCTCCGCGCCAATCGTGTGGCGCCATGTGGCGTGCCGCCACTCTCTCCACCGCCGGCCCGGGAAGCCCAGGAGGGGCCCTCGAGGCCTGTTGCCTCCCGCAGCGCCCCGCGCCCGACCCGCCGCCAGCGCCTCGTCCCCGCCGCCCGCCGCCACTGCACTGGCCGCCGTGCGCCATTGCCGCCACCTACTTCGGTGACCCGCATCGCCACCAACCGCCCGGACACCTCGCCGTTCCGGCGGCTCCGCCGCGCCGGAGTCCGCGCCCCCGCCGGCGACCCGCGTCGCCCCGGCCAGATCCGGCGACCCCCACCTCACCGGCCACCACTCCTCCAACTCCGGCAAGCTCCGGCGACTTCGGCGACGAACCTCGATCCGCGTGCAGATCTCAGATCCAAATCGCCTCAGTTGACTTTTTCTCCCGAAACCCTAGCTCATGTTGCCCTGTTCATCGTGCCATAACTTTGTATCCGTAACTCCGTTTTGCGCATTTAGCATATCAAAATGTTTGCCTCAGAGAGCACATCATTTCATTCCATTGCATCATTTTCATTTGAGTTCATCTTGATGCCCGAAATGCTGTTAGAAGAGGGCTACTTGAGATAATTGTCAGATCTGCTACTCCATTTAGATATTTGTCATTTTTGCCATGATTATTGTGTGCATGATATGCCCATGAGCTCTACATATGTTTTGTTAAAGGTTTTGCCATCTTTCCAGAGGTGCAACCCATGTATTTTTGTGATGTTTGTGGTGACTAGCACAAGCTTGCAAAGTGAGGCACTTGGTAATGCTGATTTCAGGGACTTAGCATTTCCACTAAGTCCTTGACCTATTTATCTCATATGGTCATATGTTCATGTTGTTTCCTAGTGATCCGTGCTTCTTTTGAGGATGATCAGTAAGGATGTTTTGTTAATCTTGTAGTGCTCTATCCATCCATGTCTTTGTTTGCAATTATGGAGCACCCTAGCTTAAGTCAATCGAGCTCTACTCTTGCTACTTCGTGAATCTGGGCAGATTGTCTACTTGTTAGCGATTTTGCCGAGGATGTTGTAGTTGATCCGTGCATGCTATGCTATTGTTCTTGCCATGCCTAGCTTGCATTTTGTGTGTTCTTGATGGGTGTATGCTTAACTTGTCATGACTTGCTCCGTAGTGAGTGCATCAAGCTCGTAAACATGCCTACTTTATATCTGTTTTAGCATGCTCCAGTTTTCACTAAGTCTGAGAACTGATTATGTTTTTGCCATGTTCACATGCTTGCAATTGTATTTTCTGATCCCTTTTGGCTCAAGGTCACTAAGGGACTTTTGTTAATCTCTTTGAGTAGCTAGATTCCATGCTTTACTTTGCCATGTTCAGGTCCTGTAGCATATAGTTTTGTTGCTCCGAAGAGTGCTATCTGATCTGAAATTCCAGACAAGTGTTAATTTCACAAAGTATGAGATCTGTTTATCATATGCATTTTTGCCATGCTTGTTTGAACCTGTTAATGGATGAATTGGCCTTAGCTCCATGCTAGACTTTTGTTAATCATCATGTATGCATCCCTGCCATGTATTTTGTTGTCATGTTTGGGTGTTGTAGCTTGTTCTTCTCATTGCATTTAGATGGCTACTTGCTGTAAATCGCATAACGTGGTCATATATGAATCGCTTGCCATTTCCAAACCGTAACTCCGATTCCGGCGTTCTTTATATCGTTTTCAAGAGATTTCATCTCATCTTTCCAGTGGAACACTTGGATTCCCAAGTTGAGGCCATGTTCATGCATCCCTTGTCAAATCTTGCATATGCATCCCGCATCGCATCCCGCATAGCATACCATCATTGCATCATATTGTTTGAGCCTTGCACGTGGTTGATTGTGTTTCGTTTGTTTGCTTGTCTTGTTTGGGTAGAGCCGGGAGACGAGTTCGCTAACGAGGAGCCAGTTGAGTTTGCTTTCGAGGATCCAGTCAACTCTGACAACTTTGCAGGCAAGATGATCATACCCTCGAAATCACTACTATCTTTGCTTTGCTAGATGCTCGCTCTTTTGCTATGTCAATGCTACGATGCCTACCACTTGCTTTCAAGCCTCCCAAATTTCCATGTCAAACCTCTAACCCACCATGTCCTAGCAAACCGTTGATTGGCTATGTTACCGCTTTGCATAGCCCCTCTTATAGCGTTGTTAGTTGCAGGTGAAGATTGGAGACCATTCCTTGTTGGAACCTTATTTACTTGTTGGGATATCATTATATTATCTTGTTATCTTAATGCATCTATATACTTGGTAAAGGGTGGAAGGCTCGGCCTCTCGCCTAGTGTTTTGTTCCACTCTTGCCGCCCTAGTTTTCCGTCATATCGGTGTTATGTTCCCGGATTTTGCGTTCCTTACGCGGTTGGGTTATAATGGGAACCCCTTGATAGTTCGCCTTGATTAAAGCTTTTCCAGCAATGCCCAACCTTGGTTTTACCATTTGCCACCTAGCCTCTTTTGCCCTTGGGTTTCCGGAGCCCGAGGGTCATCTTATTTTAGCCCCCCTGGGCCAGTGCTCCTTTGAGTGTTGGTCCAAACTAGAATCCTGTGCAGCGCCCCCTCGGGGAAACTCGAGGTTTGGTTTTAGTTGTATGGAGCACTCATCTGAGTGTGCCCTGAGAACGAGATATGTGCAGCTCCTATCGGGATTTGTCGGCACATGCGGGCGGTGTTGCTGGATTAGTTTTAACCTGTCGAAGTGTCTTGAAGAACCGAGATACCGAGTCTGATCGGAACGTCTCGGGAGGAGGTCTATTCCTTCGTTGACCGTGAGAGCTTGTCATGGGCTAAGTTGGGACTCCCCTGCAGGGATTTGAACTTTCGAAAGCCGTGCCCGCGGTTATGGGCAGATGGGAATTTGTTAATGTCAGGTTGTAGATAACTTGAATCTTAACTTAATTAAAATGAATCAATCGTGTGAGTTACCGTGATGGCCTCTTCTCGGTGGAGTCCGGGAAGTGGACACGGTGTTGGAGTAATGCTTGCCGCAGGTTTGCCCTCTTTAGTTATGCGTTCGCGCTTTGCCTTCTCTTCTCGCTCTCTTTTGCGAACAGGATAGCCACCATATATGCTAGTCGCTTGCTGCAGCTCCACATATTTTACCTTGCCTTACCTATAAGCTTAAATAGTCTTGATCGCGAGGGTGCGAGATTGCTGAGTCCCTGTGGCTCACAGATTACTATTACAACCAGATGCAGGGCCTGATGATTCCACTCCAGGTGACACGCTTGAGCTCAAGTGGGAGTTCGACGAGGACTCTCAACGATACTATGTTTCCTTTCCTGATGATCAGTAGTGGTGCCCAGTTGGGGGTGATCGGGACCGTGTTGCATGTTGGGTTATCTTTTCTTTTGGCGCCGTAGTCGGGCCATGAGTGTTTGGATGATGTAATGTTATTTATGTACTTGATTGACGTGGCGAGTGTAAGCCAACTATGTTATCTCCCCTTTTATTATCTATATATTACATGGGTTGTTGTGATGATTGCCTAACTTGCGACATTGCTTTCAATGCGGTTATGCCTCTAAGTTGTGCCTCGACACGTGGGAGATATAGCCGCATCGAGGGTGTTACAAGTTGGTAATCAGAGCCTTCCCCGACCTTAGGAGCCCCATTGCTTGATCGTTTTTAGCGGCCGAGTTGTGTCTAGAAAAATATTTTGAGTCATTTAGGAATTATATATCGGTGAGTTTAGGAATTCTTTTTACTTCCCAGTCTCCTCATCGCTCTGGGCTAGAGTTTTGACTCTTCTCTTCTCAACACTATTAGGAAAAGGTCAATAGATAGGATTGACACTAATGGCGCACCAGGGAAGTAGTGCGCCACTACTATATACTAATGGCGCACCAGTTGGTGATGCGCCATTAGTGTGGAAGACACTAATGGCGCACCAGAAAACAGGTGCGCCACAAGTGATAAATTATTATTATTATTATTTTTACATACATACTAATGGCGCATCCTATGTCTGGTGCGCCATTACTAATTCTAACTAGTAATGGCGCACCAGACAAGGAGTGCGCCAGTACTGAATTTTTTTTATTCTTTTTTTTGCAAAACTACTAATGGCGCACCGCTTCACCGTGCGCCATTAGTAGTTTAAACTACTAATGGCGCACCCTGTAAAAGTGCGCCATTAGTATATATTTTGATATCATGAATATTTTTAAATATCATGGGCACTTTTTGATATCATGAATATTTTTAAATTTCATGGGCACTTTTTGAATTCATGAATATTTTTTCAAATTTGATGATATTTCTTCATATTCAATATGATAAAATATTGAATATTTATGAGGACACTCGATCTCGATCCCCCTCCATCTCGATCTCAATTCCCCCTCCATCTCGATCTCGATCCCACCCGCGCCTCCTCTCCCCTCTTCATTTTTTAAAAAATAATAATAGTAAAGTGTAGACTACAATTGTTGTTAAACAACAATTATTATTGTTTTTATAAAAAAATATTACTGTTTCATATTCATATTCATTTTCTAAAAAATTATTACATGCAACAAAAAAATTACTTATGGCGCACCTCTGGCTGGTGCGCCATTAGTAAGATTTCCCCTAGCTAATTCCCTCCCTCTCGCCAGATCCCCTTCATCCCTCTCCCTCGCCCCCCTAGCTAATTCCCCCCGCTGCCCTGACCCACGCCGCCGCCGACGACCCCCCGCACCCTCCTCCGCTCCACCGCCGCCGACGACCCACCGCACCCTCCCCCGCTCGATCGCCGCCGCCGACCCCCCGCACCCTCCCCCGCTCCACCGCCGCCGCCGACCCCCTGCACCCTCCCCCGACCCGCTCCACCGCGGCCACCGACACCCCGCACCCTCCCCCGCTTTTTGATAATATTTTCAAATAACAAATTTGATGATATTTTCAAATAAAAAATTTGATGATATTTTCAATTACAAATAAAAAACAAATTTGATGATATTAAAAAAACAAATTTGATGATATTTGATGATATATTTTGTTCTAGTCCTCATGAAAATAACAAATTTGATAAAAAACAAATTATTAGATGCAACAAGAAATAATGAAAAAAAGAAGTTACTAATTGCGCACCAGAGGAGGGCGCGCCATTGCTATCAGAAAAAAAAAGTTACTAATGGCGCACCAGAGAATGGTGCGCCATTGCTATGAGTGTTTTTATGGTGCACCCCTCGACGGCGCGCCATTACTAACATTCCCCCCTCTATAGCTGGATACCCAGCCCTTCGCCCGATACCTCCTTCCCTCTCCCTCGCCAGATCCCCTTCCATCCCTCGCCACACCCGCTCCGGCTCCCCCGCGCCGCCGCCCCCGCTCCCCCGTGCCGCCGCCCCCGCGCCCCCGACCCGCAAAGCACGTGGCTGCCGGCCTCCCCACGACTAACCGAGGCGCCCAGGAGGACCGTCGTCGTTTTCCTCTTCGACTACGAGGACCCGGATGAGCTCGGACGCCCTCGAGCCACCCCTTCGACGCCGCCGCCAACCCCGACCCCTCCGACGACTGGCCACGCCCGCCCAGGTACCTCTCCTCCTTCCTCCCTCTCCACCCTTCCTCCCCATTCCCTCCCTCCCTAGTTCTTCTTGCTATATGGATCAGAACATATGGAGCATTACTGTTGTTCTTCTCTGAACCATTACCATTCCCTTCCTCCCTAGTTCTTCCTCCACATTAATTTGCAGGATCAGAACAAGTTTGTAACAGGATGCTCTACAATGTTGATTAGGTGCATTACTATTGCTATATGGAGCAGCAATTTACTATTGCTATATGCTCTAGTTTGTATCAATGTGATTGTAGTTTTTCTTGTCATCAAGTTTAGTTGATGTTTATTTAAATATAGCTTATATGATCAGCGACTCTATGTATGATTGTGGCTTGAAGGTTCTGGAAGAACGTTTTTCCTTCAAATTCTATCTGGTGGCATTGTCCTAGACTCCCTAGTTGTGTTGTTAATTGTGCTTCTATTAAAAGAATAGGGAGTTACTCACTGTACTAGAACTATGTAGGTTGAATTTTGGTTAAATAATACTGACGTTATGAGAATGTAAGCACCTATTATTGCTACTGATATCATTGGCTCATTGCTGCCTTTGTGCAATGCAGAACTGTTAAGAGTGATTTGGAGGATTCAAGATTCTGTGAAGCTCTTTTGACATTTAAAACTCAGAACTGAAGGTACTTAATAAACTCAAAAGCATTGATGATAACTCTTGTTTCCTAGAAATAGAGGTAGTTTACATATTGCATTGCTGGTGTTTGTTTATGTTCAGAGTTTAAGCATGTGTAGTGAAGTGTAGTGAGCTTGTTCTAGTGTAGTGAGGTCTGAACCATTGCACGATGTAGTGTAGTGTAGTGAGCTCTGAACCATGTTTAGTGTTGAGTACTTCAAGTTTACTGAACCTATTCATTTTTGTGGACTTAGTGAACATGATAAGACAAGCCAGATGCTCTATTTTTAATTAACAGTAATCCATGATCAGCAACAGTTTCTTTCACTAATTTTCAGTTAACAGCAATCCATGATTTTTTCAGCTAAAACTATTCATGATTTTTTGTTGGGTGACCTATTAGATCTGGAATGGAAGCTCACATAAGTTGAGCTGATTTTTGTCCATATGAAAGAAGAGGACCATATGGTCTGTGGCCTTTTCATCCATATGAAAGTAGAGGCACATTGTGGTGCTAGTTTGCTGGGTTTTGTCTCTGACCATCGTGTCGTGATGATTTTGCAGGTACCCCGAGAGGCCCTTGAGTTTGCCGGAATGTTGATTAACTTCCGTTCCAGAAAATTCGGGTACTCCATATGTCTTATTTTCAGCAAAGGTCATGCTGAAATTTTCCATGAATTTTAGCATGACTTTGCTAAAAATCGGACATATGGGGTACTTGCTACTAATGCATGGGCCGGGGTATCTTAGTACTTAATTAAGTAGGATCAACTGCCCTGCCATTCTTGCTGCATTAAACCATAGGTGGCAATAGAGCCAAGTGATTAGGCCCAACTTAGAATTCTCGTTAGCATCGATAAACCCTAGATGATAAACCCAACATAGGTGGCAATAGAGCCAAGTGATTAGTGCCAAGTGATTAGGCCCAACCTAGGGTGCCTCGGTGTCGATGAGAACCTAAATGATGCATGCTTAGGCTTTTAGGGTGCCTCGGCGTCGACAAAACCTAAATGATGAAAGCTTAGGCTTTTAGGGTGCCTCGGTGTCGACAAACCCTAAATGATGTAGTTTTGAATTATGAACGTAGGATATGTCGTCATCATCATCGGACGATGAAAGTCTCCCAGCAGAGTGCGACTGGTGCCACGACGATCGAGGTCTGTGCGACATGCCTCACCTGGATGATGATCGGCGCTTCAGCATTAAGCTCGAGGAGACCTTCGAAGTTGAAACGGTACACAACGACGACAAGTGTTATTTTCATAATTAAGCATGACTTCAACTATTTCAACGTGTAATTTTCATCTTTTACAATTCGAGTATAGCTTATCCCATGTCATGCAAGACGATATGTCTTGGAGAGGATGGATTTTGAAGACCGTGAAATTTCTGAAACAAAGAAAATTCACCTAAGGACTCATCACGATGTGGACTTTGAAGTAAATCTATATAATTCTGAGAGCGTAACCCATTTTGGTTGCAAAAATTGGGAAGCATTTTGCAAGATGTATGGTTTTGATGAGGGTATGCTTATCACCATGGATCTTGGTAATCCTGACATCAACCAAGACAATATGGACATTTGGGTCCTTGTTGATACGCCTCCAGTTCTACCGCTATGTGAGTTTCTCAAACATAGTTATTAGCTAATTTATATTGTTTATTTTGAAATAGTTGACAGCTTATTTCCATTGACAGCTTATTTTTATTGTTCAAAGAATGTGCGGGAGATGGTAGACAAAACCCACTACACCGATGGCTCCGAATTAACAACTTACAAGGAGAAAAATCATTTGGTCGGATTTTGTACTGACATTGAGAATTACAATATCTACAATCAAACTCCTCAACATTATGGTAAATATGTGCCACTAGTGAATGTGTTCAACTATGGTAACTACCATGGAGATACCTTGGTAAGATTTTTACTATTACGACATCTGTGCATCTTTTGCATACTTCTAAAACTAGTACATCATTGCTAACTACGAAGTTATTAATATGTTTTTCAACAGATAATCCCAGAGAATTGTGTGCCTCATATGATGTATCTAAAAGGTAGTGTTAATGTTTTGAACATACAGCCAGGTCATCCTACGAATCTCAACTGTCCATACGAGATTTCTAAAAGAAGTGGAGACATGAAAATCAAAGGATGGAAAAAATGTATGGACTGTCGTAAGGAGCTTCTTGGAAGCAAAAGGAAGCGAAGTGCAAGAATTGGAGACAGGATGTTCTCCATTCTCCATAATGGAGAGTCGGGGTCTATATTGTTTTATGCTATTTTAGCTTAAATAGGGTATTTAGGTCCTGCCTAATACTGATGATCATGTGCTAAGAACAATTAAGTAGGGTTGGTTCGAAGACTATCAAGATGATGATCGTATGACTTGTTATGAATAACGAGTAGAAGTTGTATGATGATGATTAGTAGGACTTGTTAGGATTAGTATTACTTCCGACAAACTCGATACTCACGGTCTTGAGACTTGTAATGTTTTATCTTTGTTCGGTCTTTTGAATTCAGAGACTAATATGATGAATTGTATTCGGAGACTAATCTTCTATTGTATTCGATGAATCTGATGTTGCTGTGTGCTGCTGTCTATATTCTGTCCAATAATATATTTTGTAACCTCTGCAAAAATCAGAAAAGTAAAAAAAATAAAACCTAATATTCATACTAATGGCGCACCACACAAGACACTAATGGCGCACTGTGATCATCACACTAATGGTGCATTAACTGCTGGTGCGCCATTACAATGCCAAAGCACATGGGTACATATGGCCCCCTGGGAGGCATTCTAATGGCGCACTGCTGGCTATACTAATGGCGCACTACGTGGTGCGCCATTAGAACACCAGATACTAATGGCGCACCGGTGGTGCGCCATTAGAATTTAATTCTAATGGCGTGATGCCAGTGGCGCACCGGTAGTGCGCCATTAGAAGGCAAATTCGGTGCGCCACTAGCATGCTTTTTCCTAGTAGTGCAAATTTCACTAAAAAAAATTTTAGGATCACGCGGGTATCTTGGAATCGTTCCGATGGTTTTATGACGAGAACATTGTCTTGGTGCCTCCTGTCAGGGGTTTTGTGGAAGTGTCCCGGGGAGTTGAGCTCTGAGGTGTTGTCGTCATAATTTTATCGTTGCAGTTCTGGAATACCTGAGTTTAGTACGCCGACATCGAAAATCTCTTTTATGCAGTTCGTTGGTGAGATAACCTCGACGCCACCCAGTACTGGGGCGGGAGTTCGGGAGTATCGCCATAACTTGTATAACGGATGCTTTTCGAAGGTTGAGGTAGATGGTTTCCGAAGTTTTTCTCGGTTATGTGTTGAAGGATGGATACAGCTGGATGTAGGATTTGCTAGATTTGGGTGAGATATTATGCTTCCCCTGTATCCCCAACACTTGATTGCATAACCGGAAAGGTTCGGGAGTTTCATAGGTGGGAATTCAAGTAGCTCTAGTTCTTCTTCCACAGATATTTGGTTTGAGATTGGGATTTCTTACCAATTATTCGTTCTTGATCCCTACCTTGTTGATTTATTTCTCTACCTATATTCTACGTGGCTTCTCAATTTATGGATATGTGACCATTTCAAGAGGAATGCATTCGTTCATTTTGTTCGGATGTGAAGACTATATGTTGCGATTTTCATTCCGTTGGATTCAGCTTCATTTATCTGTCAATGTGCTAACGGTGGTCAACCTCTTCAGGATGGCTCCCGCTAAGAGCACCAATCAGAATCAGAATCAAGATCTGCCACCACCTCCCCCTCCTTCGGAGGCATGGCAAGCTGTGATGGCCGCAACCAATGCAAACACACAGTTGATCATGCAAATTCTCCAAGAGCGCAATCAAGGCAACCAAGGGAACCAAGGCAACAATCAGAATCACTTTGCTACACTCAACCAGTTCCTTGCTAACGGGCCAAAGACTTTCAGCAATTGTGTTGAGGCAACCGATGTTGACGATTGGCTCGTGGATCTGTGCAAGCATTTCGAGTGCAGTAACATCAGGCCTGAGGACTTCGTCAAGTTCGCTTCCTTCCAACTCAAAGATCAAGCTGCAGAATGGTTCCAGCATTACAAGGATTCCAGAGGTGGATGTGTGATTACTTGGGATGAATTCCGTCAAGATTTTAGAGCTCACCATATCCCTCAGAGCGTGGTTAAAAGCAAGCGTGAGGAATTCCGCAACCTGAAGCAACGCTCTTTGTCTGTCTATGACTACAACAAGTTGTTCCAGAAGCTCGCCCTCTTTGCCAAGCAGGACGTACCTGATGAGAAGAGCATGATATACCAGTTCAGGGATGGTCTCAGAGAAGAAATTCAGCTAGCTCTTGTTCTCTTTGAGCCCTTGAGGTACAATGAGTTCTACAACATGGCATTGAAGCAAGAGGCTGCTCAATTGAGGTGTGATGCTTCCAAGAAGCAAGTCAGAGACACTACTCCTTCTTCCTCTACTCAAGTGGCCAAGCAGCAGATGTATTGGCTTCCTCCTCCTCCGTTCCGTCAGCCGTATCAGCAGAAGAGCAAAGGTGGCAGTGGATCTTCCCACCCACCCAACCCTGGCTTTCAGAACAAGACTTCGTCTCAAGCTCCAAGATTGAGTGCTCTGTATCACCGTCCGCTTTCAGAGGTCACGTGCAACAAGTGCCAACAGAAGGGTCACTATGCCAACAAGTGTCTCAATCAGAGGCGTCTTCCTCCTCCTCCTCCTATGAGATCGGCAAGTACAGCTGTGGTCAAGCATAACCCCAAGCACGCCAAGGTCAACTTGATGAACGCAGCTCAGGCAGAGGATTCGTCAGATGTCATCATGGGTAACCTTCCAGTTAACGATATCCCTACAAAAGTTCTTTTTGACACTGGTGCATCGCATTGCTTCATTTCCAAACCTTCTGCATCAAAGTATGAGTGCGATTATCAGTATCTGCAAAGTTCCTTGCAAATTGTGTCACCGGGCAAGCAGATGACAGCTAACACCTGCGTCCCGGAGGTTACTATCACCTTGGGCGACTACAAGTTCCTTTCTTCCCCAATTGTTCTTGGTAACTCGGATATTGATCTTATTCTCGGGATGGATTGGATTTCTAAGCACAAGGCGCATCTTGATTGTGCTGCCAGGCAGATTCAATTGACTCATTCGTCTAAGGACGTAATTGTCTTTGCCGCTCGGGATAATACCATCCGTCTGTTTTCTCTCAATGAGAAGGGTGAACTCGATGCCATCTCGCAAATTCCAGTCGTTTGCGAATATCAAGACGTCTTTCCAGAAGAGCTTCCAGGAATGCCTCCGCACCGGCCAGTTGAATTCGTTATTGATCTTGAGCCCGGTACGGAACCTGTGTGCAAGCGTCCTTACAAGCTCGGACCTGAAGAGTTGAAGGAGCTGAAGAAGCAACTTGATATTCAAGAGAGAATGGGTCTCATCCGGCCTAGTTCTTCTCCATGGGGTTGTGGTGTTCTTTTTGTGAAGAAGAAGGATGGAACAGACCGACTTTGTGTTGATTACCGTCCATTGAACAAGAAGACCATCAAGAACAAATACCCACTTCCCAACATCAACGAGCTGTTCGAACAACTCAAAGGTGCCCAAGTATTCTCCAAGCTTGATCTCCGTATGGGTTATCATCAGATTCGAATCCGTGAGCAAGATATTCCCAAGACGGCCTTCAGGACAAGCTATGGTTCATATGAATACACTGTCATGTCTTTTGGCCTCGTCAACGCTCCTCCGACTTTCTCTCGCATGATGAACTTCATCTTCAACGCCTACACCAATGACTTCGTTTTGGTCTATCTCGACGACATTCTGGTTTTCTCGAAGAACAAGGAAGATCATGCCAAGCACTTGCGTTTGGTACTCGACAAGCTGAGGGAACACAAGTTCTACGCCAAGTTCTCCAAGTGCGAATTTTGGCTCGATGAGGTTCTTTATCTTGGTCATATCATCTCTGCCAAGGGCATTGCGGTGAATCCTGAGAAGGTGTCTGCAATTTTGAATAGGGAACCTCCTCAGAACGTGAAGCAACTCCGTAGCTTCCTCGGTCTCGCAAGCTATTGCCGAAGATTCATTGAAAACTTTTCTAAGATCGCGAAGCCTCTCTCAAATCTTCTCCAGAAGCACGTCAAGTATGTTTGGTCTCCGGAGTGTGACATTGCTTTCAACACTTTGAAAGAGAAATTGATCTCTGCTCCAGTTCTGACTCCGCCTGATGAATCCAAGCCATACGAGGTCTTTTGTGATGCCTCTCTCCAAGGTCTTGGCGCAGTGTTGATGCAAGAGAAGAAAGTTGTTGCTTATACCTCTCGCCAGTTGAAGCCCAATGAAAAGAACTACCCCACTCATGATCTCGAGTTGGCGGCAGTTGTGCATGCTCTTTTGACTTGGAGACATCTCTTATTGGGAAGAAAAGTGGACATTTTCACTGACCACAAGAGTCTCAAGTACATCTTCACTCAGCCTAATCTCAACCTCAGGCAAACTCGATGGGTCGAAATGATTCAAGAGTATAATCCGAGTATCGAGTATACTCCAGGCAAGGCCAATGTGATTGCTGACGCATTGAGCAGGAAGGCTTATTGCAACAGTCAGATTCTCAAGCCTTATCAACCCGAGCTTTGTGAAGCTTTCCGCAAACTTAATCTGCAAGTTGTTCCTCAAGGTTTCCTCGCCAACCTTCAAGTCTCTCCTACCTTGGAAGACCATATTCACCAAGCCCAGCTTCTTGATGCTATGGTGAAAAAGGTGAAGATTGGGATTGCCAAGAGCCAACCCAAGTACAAGTGCTACCACCTTGATGACAAGGACACTCTCTTCTTCGAGGATCGTGTTGTTGTACCCAAAGGTGACCTCCGTAAAGTGATCATGAACGAGGCTCACAATTCTCTCCTCTCCATCCACACTGGGAGCACGAAGATGTATCAGGACCTCAAGCAGGCTTATTGGTGGACTGGAATGAAGCGCGAGATTGCTCAATTCGTGAATGAGTGTGATGTCTGCAGAAGAGTGAAGGCAGAACACCAAAGGCCAGCGGGTCTCCTCCAACCTCTTGCCATTCCAGAATGGAAGTTTGACCACATTGAAATGGACTTCGTGACTGGGTTTCCAAAGTCCAAGCGTGGCAATGATGCTATATTCGTTGTCATCGACAAACTCACCAAAGTGGCTCACTTTCTGCCTATCAAAGAGTCAATCACTGCAGCTCAATTGGCGGAACTCTATACCTCTCAAATTGTCTCTCTGCACGGTATTCCACAGGTGATCTCTTCAGACCGTGGCAGCATCTTTACCTCCAAGTTTTGGGATTCTTTTCAGAAGGCCATGGCCACCAACATCCGCTTCAGCACGGCTTTCCATCCTCAAACTAGCGGTCAAGTCAAGCGTGTCAACCAGATTCTTGAAGATATGCTCAGGGCTTGTGTGATCTCCTTCGGCATGAAGTGGGAGGATTGTCTTCCATATGCTGAATTCTCCTACAACAACATTTTTCAAGCAAGTTCGGGCAAGGCCCCATTTGAAATTCTGTATGGCAGGAAGTGTCGTACCCCTCTCAACTGGTCTGAAACCGGTGAACGTCAGCTTCTCGGAAATGACTTAATCACAGAGGCAGAGGAAATGTGCAAACTCATTCGAGATAACCTCAAAGCAGCCCAATTCCGCCAGAAGAGCTACTACGACAGTAAGCACCGTGATTTGGCTTTCAAGATCGGAGATCATGTTTACCTCCACGTCTCTCCTATGAAAGGTACTCGTCGCTTCGGTATCAAAGGGAAGCTTGCCCCCAGATACGTGGGACCTTTCAAGGTTGTCAGCAAGAGAGGTGACCTCTCCTATCAACTCGAGCTTCCTTCAAACTTTGCAAATGTTCATGATGTGTTCCATGTCTTCAGCTCCGAAAGTGCTTCAAGACTCCTGACCGCACCGTCAACTTCGAGGACATTGAGCTCCAAGAAGATCTCTCCTATCGTGAGCACCCAGTGGCTATTCTTCAAGAGACTAAACGCAAGACTTGCAACAAGTCAATCAAATTTCTCAAAGTCAAGTGGTCACACCATTCCGACCGTGAAGCTACCTGGGAACACGAGGATCACCTCCGTTCTGAGTACCCGGCGTTCTTTCAGTCCTAGATCTCAGGACGAGATCCTTTCGTAGTGGTGGAGTGTTGTAACACCCCGGATATGACTTACCCAATATGTATTCCAACTCTTGTCGTTTCTGGCGTGAAGTTATTTTATTTTCTCGGGTTCGGGTCTTTGTCTCCATGTGTTGTTGTCGTTGTCATGCATCTCATATCATGTCATCATGTGCATTGCATTTGCATACGTGTTCATCTCATGCATTCGAGCATTTTCCCCGTTGTCCGTTTTGCATTCCGGCGCTTCGTTCTCCTCCGGTGGTCATTTCTACCTTTCTTACGTGTGTGGGGATTAAACATTTCCGGATTGGACCAAGACTTGCCAAGCGGCCTTGGTTTACTACCGGTAGACTGCCTGTCAAGTTTCGTACCATTTGGACTTCGTTTGATGCTCCAATGGTTAACCGAGGGACCGAAAAGGCCTCGTGTGTGTTGCAGCCCAACACCCCTCCAATTTGGCCCAGAACCCACCAAAACCTGCTCCATCATCTAGAGCGTTCGATCACGATTGCGTGGCCGAAAACCGCACCTCATTTGGACTCTCCTAGCTCCCCCTATGCCTATAAATAGACCCCCCGAAATCCGGATCTCCTTCTTCCCCGAAACCCTAGCCCTGCTCCATCCGCGCGCCGGACACGTCCGGTCCGCGCCGGACACTTCGCGCTGCCGCCTCCGTGCCAATCGTGTGGCGCCACGTGGCGCGCCGCCACTCTCTCCACCGCCGGCCCGGGAAGCCCAAGAGGGGCCCCCGAGGCCTGTTGCCTTCCGCGGCGCCCCGCGCCCGACCCCGCCGCCAGCGCCTCGTCTCCGCTGCCCGCCGCCACCGCACCGGCCACCGCGCGCCATTGCCGCCACCTACTCCGGCAACCCGCGTCGCCACCAACCGCCCGGCCACCTCGCCGTTCCGGCGGCTCCGCCGTGCCGGAGTCCGCGCCCCCGCCGGTGACCCGCGTCGCCCCGGCCAGATCCGGCGACCCCCACCTCGCCGGCCACCACTCCTCCAACTCCGGCGAACTCCGGCGACTTCAGCGATGAACCTCGATCCGCGTGCAGATCTCAGATCCAAATCACCTCGGTTGACTTTTTCTCCCGAAACCCTAGCTCATGTTGCCCTGTTCATCGTGTCATTACTTTGCATCCGTAACTCTGTTTTGCGCATTTAGCATATAAAAATGTTCGCCTCAGAGAGCACATCATTTCATTCCATTGCATCATTTTCATTTGAGTTCATCTTGATGCCCGAAATGCTGTTAGAAGAGGGCTACTTGAGATAATTGTCAGATCTGCTACTCCATTTAGATATTTGTCATTTCTGCCATGATTATTGTGTGCATGATATGCCCATGAGCTCTACATATGTTTTGTTAAGGGTTTTTCCATCTTTCCAGAGGTGCAACCCATGTATTTTTGTGATGTGTGTGGTGACTAGCACAAGCTTGCAAAGTGAGGCACTTGGTAATGCTGATTTCAGGGACAGCATTTCCACTAAGTCCTTGACCTGTTTATCTCATATGGTCATATGTTCATGTTGTTTCCTAGTGATCCGTGCTTCTTTCGAGGATGATCAGTAAGGATGTTTTGTTAATCTTGTAGTGCTCTATCCATCCATGTCTTTGTTTGCAATTATGGAGCACCCTATCTTGAGTCAATCGAGCTCTACTTTTGCTACTTCGTGAATCTGGGCAGATTGTCTACTTGTTAGCGATTTTGCCGAGGATGTTGTAGTTGATCCGTGCATGCTATGCTATTGTTCTTGCCATGTCTAGCTTGCATTTTGTGTGTTCTTGATGGGTGTATGCTTAACTTGTCATGACTTGCTCCGTAGTGAGTGCATCGAGCTTGTAAACATGCCTACTTGATATCTGTTTCAGCATGCTCCAGTTTTCACTAAGTCTGAGAACTGATTATGTTTTTGCCATGTTCACATGCTTGCAATTGTATTTTTTGATCCCTTTTGGCTCAAGGTCACTAAGGGACTTTTGTTAAGCTCTTTGAGTATCTACATGCCATGCTTTACTTTGCCATATTCAGGTCCTGTAGCATATAGTTTTGTTGCTCCGAAGAGTGCTATCTGATCTGAAATTCCAGACAAGTGTTAATTTCACAAAGTCTGAGATCTGTTTACCATATGCATTTTTGCCATGCTTGTTTGAACCTGTTAATGGATGAATTGGCCGTAGCGCGGTGCTAGACTTTTGTTAAGCATCATGTATGCATCCCTGCCATGTATTTTGTTGTCATGTTTGGGTGATGTAGCTTGTTCTTCTCATTGCATTTAGATGGCTACTTGCTGTAAATTGCAGAACGTGGTCATATTTGAATCGCTTGCCATTTCCAAACCGTAACTCCGATTCTGGCGTTCTTTATATTGTTTTCAAGCGATTTCATCTCATATTTCCAGTGGCACATTTGGATTCCCAAGTTGAGGCCAGGTTCATGCATCCCTTGTCAAATCTTGCATATGCATCCCGCATCGCATCCCGCATAGCATACCATCATTGCATCGTATTGTTTGAGCCTTGCACGTGGTTGATTGTGTTCTGTTTGTTTGCTTGTCTTGTTTGGGTAGAGCCGGGAGACGAGTTCGCTAATGAGGATCCAGTTGAGTTTGCTTTCGAGGATCCAGTCAACTCTAACAACTTTGCAGGCAAGATGATCATACCCTCGAAATCACTACTATCTTTGCTTTGCTAGATGCTCGCTCTTTTACTATGCCAATGCTACGATGCCTACCACTTGCTTTCACGCCTCCAAAATTGCCATGTCAAACCTCTAACCCACCATGTCCTAGCAAACCGTTGATTGGCTATGTTACCGCTTTGCTCAGCCCCTCTTATAGCGTTGTTAGTTGCAGGTGAAGATTGGAGACCGTTCCTTGTTGGAACCTTATTTACTTGTTGGGATATCATTATATTATCTTGTTATCTTAACGCATCTATATACTTGGTAAAGGGTGGAAGGCTCGGCCTCTCGCCTAGTGTTTTGTTCCACTCTTGCCGCCCTAGTTTTCCATCATATCGGTGTTATGTTCCCGGATTTTGCGTTCCTTACGCGGTTGGGTTATATTGGGAACCCCTTGATAGTTCGCCTTGATTAAAGCTTTTCCAGCAATGCCCAACCATGGTTTTACCATTTGCCACCTAGCCTCTTTTTCCCTTGGGTTTCCGGAGCCCGAGGGTCATCTTATTTTAGCCCCCCTGGGCCAGTGCTCCTCTGAGTGTTGGTCCAAACTAGAGTCCTGTGCAGCGCCCCCTCGAGGAAACTCGAGGTTTGGTTTTAGTTGTATGGAGCGCTCATCTGAGTGTGCCCTGAGAACGAGATATGTGCAGCTCCTATCGGAATTTGTCGGCACATTCGGGCGGTGTTGCTGGATTAGTTTTAACCTGTCGAAGTGTCTTGAAGAACCGAGATACCGAGTCTGATCGGAATGTCTCGGGAGGAGGTCTATTCCTTCGCTGACCGTGAGAGCTTGTCATGGGCTAAGTTGGGACTCCCCTGCAGGGATTTGAACTTTCGAAAGCCGTGCCCGCGGTTATGGGCAGATAGGAATTTGTTAATGTCCGGTTGTAGATAACTTGAACCTTAACTTAATTAAAATGAATCAACCATGTGAGTTACTGTGATGGCCTCTTCTCGGCAGAGTCCGGGAAGTGGACACGGTGTTGGAGTAATGCTTGCCGCAGGTTTGCCCTCTTTAGTTATGCGTTCGCGCTTTGCCTTCTCTTCCTCGCTCTCTTTTGCGAACAGGATAGCCACCATATATGCTAGTCGCTTGCTGCATCTCCACATATTTTACCTTGCCTTAGCTATAAGCTTAAATAGTCTTGATCGCGAGGGTGCGAGATTGCTGAGTCCCTGTGGCTCACAGATTACTATTACAACCAGATGCAGGGCCTGATGATTCCGCTCCAGGTGACGCGCTTGAGCTCAAGTGGGAGTTCGACGAGGACTCTCAATGATACTATGTTTCCTTTCCTGATGATCAGTAGTGGTGCCCAGTTGGGGGTGATCGGGACCGTGTCGCATGTTGGGTTATCTTTTATTTTGGCGCCGTAGTCGGGCCATGAGTGTTTGGATGATGTAATGTTATTTATGTACTTGATTGACGTGGTGAGTGTAAGCCAACTATGTTATCTCCCCTTTTATTATCTATATATTACATGGGTTGTTGTGATGATTGCCTAACTTGCGACATTGCTTTCAATGCAGTTATGCCTCTAAGTCGTGCCTCGACACGTGGGAGATATAGCCGCATCGAGGGTGTTACAAGTTGGCAATCAGAGCCTTCCCCGACCTTAGGAGCCCCATTGCTTGATCATTTTTAGCGGCCGAGTTGTGTCTAGAAAAATGTTTTGAGTCATTTAGGAATTATATATCGGAGAGTTTAGGAATTCTTTTTACTTCCCAGTCTCCTCAACGCTCTGGGGCTAGAGTTTTGACTCTTCTCTTCTCAACACTACTAGGAAAAGGGCTATAGATAGGATTGACACTAATGGCGCACCAGGGAAGTAGTGCGGCACTACTATATACTAATGGCGCACCAGTTGGTGATGCGCCATTAGTGTGGAAGACACTAATGGCGCACCAGAAAACAGGTGCGCCACTAGTGATAAATTTTTTTATTATTTTTACATACATACTAATGGCGCATCCTATGTCTAGTGCGCCATTAATTGTTCTAACTAGTAATGGCGCATCAGACAAGGAGTGCGCCAGTACTGAATTTTTTTTTTATTCTTTTTTTTGCAAAAGTACTAATGGCGCACCGCTTCACCGTGCGCTATTAGTAGTTTAAACTACTAATGGCGCACCATGTAAAAGTGCGCCATTAGTATATATTTTGATATCATGAATATTTTTAAATATCATGGGCACTTTTTGATATCATGAATATTTTTAAATTTCATGGGCACTTTTTGAATTCATGAATATTTTTTCAAATTTGATGATATTTTTTCATATTCAATATGATAAAATATTGAATATTCATGAGGACACTCGATCTCGATCCCCCTCCATCTCGATCTCGATTCCCCCACCATCTCGATCTCGATCCCACCCGCGCCTCCTCTCCCCTCTTCATTTTTTAAAAAATAATAATAAAAAAGTGTAGACTACAATTGTTCTTAAACAAAAATTATTACTATTTTTATAAAAAAATATATTACTGTTTCATATTCATATTCATTTTCTAAAAAATTATTACATGCAACAAAAAAATTACTTAGGGCGCACCTCTGGCTGGTGCGCCATTAGTAAGATTTCCCCTAGCTAATTCCCTCCCTCTCGCCAGATCCCCTTCATCCCTCTCCCTCGCCCCCCTAGCTAATTCCCCCCGCTGCCCTGACCCACGCCACCGCCGACGACCCCCCGCACCCTCCGCCACTCCACCGCCGCCGACGACCCACCGCACCCTCCCCCGCTCCACCGCCGCCGCCGACCCCCTGCACCCTCCCCCAGCCCGCTCCACCGCGGCCGCCGACACCCTGCATCCTCAGCCGCTTTTTGATAATATTTTCGAATAACAAATTTGGTGCCTAACACTCTTTGGCTCTAGGTGTTTTTAGGCTTTGTCCTCGCAAGGATTTCTCTCTCTCAAAAGCTTCGGAGGTGGGTTGCTCTCAAACGACAAAAGTCGTGCACTAACTCTGAGCAGCCACAAATTTATGGTGTAGGGGGTGGGCTATTTATAGCCACTAGGCAATCCGACCTGATTTGTCCGAAATGACCCTGGGTCACTAAGGAACTGACACGTGCTCCAACGGTCAGATTTCAAACACACGTGGCAGCTTGACTTGGGCTACAAGTAAAGCTGACTCATCCGGCTCTGGATAAGATTTGCTCTCATTGTCTTCGCTCGAAGACATAGGATTTGGTTGAGCATCACTTCAGTCACTCTGACTTTGTTCACTTGGACCCCGCTTAACAGTACGGTGGTTCCTATAACTCAACAAAGAAGAAAAGGAAACTACGAAACAACTATGTCTTCGCACTCCATAGTCTTCAGGTGAATGTCTTCTCAAGTCATAAGCTTCGATGTGATTGTCTTCACACACCACCATTGTCTTCAATGTCTTCATACATTTTTAGGGGTCATCTCCGGTAGGTAAACCGAATCAATGAGGGACTACTACCTGTGTTACCTGCAATTCTCACAAACACATTAGTCCCTCAACCAGGTTTGTCATCAGTACTCCAAAACGAACTAGGGGTGGCACTACACGCACTTACACCATTGGGTCCTCTGTCTCCTCCATCTCATCATCCATTCTTTGTTCTACGAGGCCGATTACATCAGCCACTATTGGACCCCCTTCATCACATCGTCCACAGCTCTCACCCAGGAGCTGGTAATTGCGTAGGCGGGGTGGTGGTCTCCATACATGCTTGCTGATGTGTGGTTATTGGTGTGCTCTTGTCCGGCTCTAGATGAAGAAGATTCTTCGACCATAGCAGCACCCAACCCTTGCAGCTTCCAATCCGTAGCGGGGTCTCGTCGTCCTCCCCCCTAGCCGCACCAGAGGAGGAAAATCCTCGTGCGCCAATTTCACACTCGACTAGGTAACCCTGAAGTGCCCAACGGGGATCGGCTGGCTGTGGAATGTGAGTCCCAAGGGCTTCGTTATCACCCCCTTTCCCACATCCACCTTCTGGCCTTTGATCAAGTAGAGTACGATGCACGGGGTTTCGTCGGCCTGCAAACACATGTCTGCCGCGTAAAACATTTGAAAGGCAATGAAAATGGAATATTCTAGATACACGTGTTGGTGCAACATGTAATTACTGTCAAGGCGTCGAACTCAGCCAAAGACGAAGGCCCGCCTAGCGTGCCAGAGACTGAGGACAGGCTGCTATGAGCGGGTGCGGGTAAAAGAGCAGGCCCGGTTGCGTGAGCAGGTGATGGTGCGGTGGTGTTGTTCACGGAGTTGCTCGCCATGAAATTGGGCATGGGGAAATCATGTACCGTCTTGTCTGGATTTTCCTTCGTCCAGTTCATAATAGCCGAAACCAAGTTACTAGCGAAATCACTTCTGCAGGCAGTTACAGTTGCATTGACTGCCTGCTGTAGCAACTCATTTTTCTCCTGGCTGTTTTTTTGCGGCCCAATTAAATATATATGAGATTTGAACTAGTTGAATTAATATAACTAGTTTATTTTTAGTATGAAAATTAATAGAACACGTTTATTTTTAGTAAGAAAATTTAGGTATATGAGATTTGATGATCTAATCAAAATATTACTATATAGAACTACCTACTTTATTTTAGTAAGAAATTAATAGAACTAGTTTATTTAGTTGAATTAATAGAACTAGTAAGTGTTTAATGTTTCAACTATATATGAACATATGTTAGATATTAATGTCAAATATTAGATGAATTAGATATAAATTATATGTTAGATATATATTTAATTTAGTTATATGAGATTTCATTATCTAATTAACATTTCATTATATAGAACTAGCTACCTTATTTTTAGTAAGAAAATTAATAGAACTAGTTTAGTTGAATTAGTTGAATTAATTAGTTGAACTAGTTAGTTGAATTAGTTCAATTAATTAGGTATATTTTTCGTAAGTGCTTAGTTGAATTAGTTCAATTAATTAGTTGAACTAGTTGAATTAACAGAATTAGTTGAATTAATAGAACTAATAAATGTTTAATGTTTCACCTATGAACATAGGAATGTCGTCTGACGACGAACACGATTTCATTATGTGCGAATACTGCGAAGACCAGCGCGGCCTGTGCGGCAGAAATTTTCTAGTTGACGATAGATGGTTCAGCATCAAGCTGGATGAGAACTTCGAAGTGGATACAGTAAGTCACAACGACAAGTCTTTTTTCGTAATTAAGCATGACTTATGCGTCATTTGCTTCAACTTTTAATTTAAATTTTTCACTATTCTACTAGCGTATCCCCTGCCATGCAAGAATTTTTGTCTTGGATAAGATAGGTTTCAGTCCTAACGAAACTATGGAGGTAAAAAGAGTTTACTTGAAGACCGAGCATGGTTATACCTTCAACGTCAAATTATACAATGCAAACACATTGAAGGAAATATGCCCTAGAGGCAATAATAAAGTTATTATTTATTTCCTTATATCATGATAAAAGTTTATTATTCATGCTAGAATTGTATTAATCGGAAACATAATACATGTGTGAATACATAGACAAACAGAGTGTCACTAGTATGCCTCTACTTGACTAGCTCGTTAATCAAAGATGGTTATGTTTCCTAACCATGGACAAAAGAGTTGTTATTTGATTAACGAGATCACATCATTAGTTGAATGATCTGATTGACATGACCCATTCCATTAGCTTAGCACCTGATCGTTTAGTATGTTGCTATTGCTTTCTTCATGACTTATACATGTTCCTATAACTATGAGATTATGCAACTCCCGTTTGCCGGAGGAACACTTTGGGTGCTACCAAACGTCACAACGTAACTGGGTGATTATAAAGGAGCATTACAGGTGTCTCCAAAGGTAGATGTTGGGTTGGCGTATTTCGAGATTAGGATTTGTCACTCCGATTGTCAAAGAGGTATCTCTGGGCCCTCTCGGTAATGCACATCACATAAGCCTTGCAAGCATTGTAACTAATATGTTAGTTGTGAGATGATGTATTACGGAACGAGTAAAGAGACTTGCCGGTAACGAGATTGAACTAGGTATTGGATACCGACGATCGAATCTCGGGCAAGTAACATACCAATGACAAAGGGAACAATGTATGTTGTTATGCGGTCTGACCGATAAAGATCTTCATAGAATATGTAGGAGCCAATATGGGCATCCAGGTCCCGCTATTGGTTATTGACCGGAGACGTGTCTCGGTCATGTCTACATTGTTCTCGAACCCGTAGGGTCCGCACGCTTAAGGTTACGATGACAGTTATATTATGAGTTTACATGTTTTGATGTACCGAAGGAGTTCAGAGTCCCGGATAAGATCGCGGACATGACGAGGAGTCTCGAAATGGTCGAGACGTAAAGATTCATATATTGGATGATATGGTTAGGCCAAGGGGTCAAGCCCATGAGGCTTTAGGTCGGTGCAAAAGGAGTTTTGCGGAGGCCAGGGGGCCAAACGCCGGAGACCCTGGCGTCTGGCCCTGGGCCAGATGCCGAGGCACATGGCGTCTGGGCCAGACGCCAAGGATTGTGGCGTTTGGTCCTGGAGTCCGAGTGGGACTCTTGCCTTTCGGGCAAAACCGACTTTGAGGAGGCTTTTGCTCCAAGTTTCGACCCCGGGGCTCAACATATAAATAGAGGGGCAGGGCTAGCACCAAAGACACAACAAGTTGATCCACGTGATCTATTCCTTAATCGTGTGCGGTGCCCCTAGCCACCATAATCCTCGATAATACTGTAGCGGAGTTTAGGCGAAGCCCTGTTGCTGTAGTACATCAAGATCGTCACTACGCCGTTGTGCTGACGGAACTCTTCCCCGACACTTTGCTGGATCGGAGTCCGGGGATCGTCATCGAGCTGAACGTGTGCTCGAACTCGGAGGTGCCGTAGTTTCAGTGCTTGATCGGTCGGATCGGGAAGACATACGACTACTTCCTCTATGTTGCGTCAACGCTTCCGCAGTCGGTCTGCGTGGGTACGTAGACAACACTCTCCCCTCTCGTTGCTATGCATCACATGATCTTGCGTGTGCGTAGGAAATTTTTTGAAATTACTACGAAACCCAACAGTGGCATCCGAGCCTAGGTTATTTATGTTGATGTTATATGCACGAGTAGAACACAAGTGAGTTGTGGGCGATATAAGTCATACTACCTACCAGCATGTCATACTTTGGTTGGGCGGCATTGTTGGACGAGACGACCCGGACCAACATTACGCGTACGCTTACGCGAGACCGGTTCCCCCGACGTGCTTTGCACATAGGTGGCTTGCGGGCGACTGTCTCTCCAACTTTAGTTGAACCAAGTATGGCTACGCCCGGTCCTTGCGAAGGTTAAAACGGAGTCTATTTGACAAACTATCGTTGTGGTTTTGATGCGTAGGTGAGATTGGTTCTTGCTTAAGCCCGTAGCAGCCACGTAAAACTTGCAACAACAAACTAGAGGACGTCTAACTTGTTTTTGCAGGGCATGTTGTGATGTGATATGGTCAAGGCATGATGCTGAATTTTATTGTATGAGATGATCATGTTTTGTAACCGAGTTATCGACAACTGGCAGGAGCCATATGGTTGTCGCTTTATTGTATGCAATGCAATCGCGATGTAATGCTTTACTTTATTACTAAACGGTAGTGATAGTCGTGGAAGCATAAGATTGGCGAGACGACAACTATGCTACGATGGAGATCAAGGTGTCGCGCCGGTGACGATGGTGATCATAACGGTGCTTCGGAGATGGAGATCACAAGCACAAGATGATGATGGCCATATCATATCACTTATATTGATTGCATGTGATGTTTATCCTTTTATGCATCTTATCTTGCTTTGATTGACGGTGGCATTATAAGATGATCTCTAACTAAATTATCAAGAAGTGTTCTCCCTGAGTATGCACCGTTGCCAAAGTTCGTCGTGCCCAGATACCACGTGATGATCGGGTGTGATAAGCTCTACGCCCATCTACAACGGGTGCAAGCCAGTTTTGCACACGCACAATACTCAGGTTAAACTTGACGAGCCTAGCATATGCAGATACGGCCTCGGAACACGGAGACCGAAAGGTCGAGCGTGAATCATATAGTAGATATGATCAACATAACGATGTTCACCATTCAAAACTACTCCATCTCACGTGATGATCGGACATGGTTTAGTTGATTTGGATCACGTAATCACTTAGAGGATTAGAGGGATGTCTATCTAAGTGGGAGTTCTTAAGTAATATGATTAATTGAACTTAAATTTATCATGAACTTAGTCCTGGTAGTATTTTGCAAATTATGTTGTAGATCAATAGCTCGCGTTATTGCTTTCATGTGTTTATTTTGATATGTTTCTAGAGAAAATTGTGTTGAAAGATGTTAGTAGCAATGATGCGGATTGGATTCGTGATCTGAGGTTTATCCTCATTGCTGCACAGAAAAATTATGTCCTTGATGCACCGCTAGGTAACGGACCTGCTGCAGGAGCAACGACGGATGTTATGAACGTCTGGCAGAGCAAAACTGATGACTACTCGATAGTTCAGTGTGCCATGCTTTACGGCTTAGAATCGGGACTTAAACGACGTTTTGAACGTCATGGAGCATATGAGATGTTCCAGGAGTTGAAGTTAATATTTCAAGCAAATACCCGAGTTGAGAGATATGTAGTCTCCAACAAGTTCTATAGCTAAAAGATGAAGGAGAATCGCTCAACTAGTGAGCATGTGCCCAGATTGTCTGAGTACAACAATCGCTTGAATCAAGTGGGAGTTAATCTTCCAGATAAGATAGTGATTGACAGAATTCTCTAGTCACCATCACCAAGTTAGTAGAACTTCGTGATGAACTATGATATGCAAGGGATAACGGAAACGATTCCCAAGCTCTTCGTAATGCGGAAATTGAACAAGGTAGAAATCAAGAAAAACTTCAAGTGTTGATGGTAGACAAGACCACTAGTTTCAAGAAAAGGGCAGATGGAAGAAGGGACACTTCAAGAAGAACAGCAAGCAAGTTGCTGCTCAAGTGAAGAAGCCCAAGTCTGGTCCTAAGCCTGAGACTAAGTGCTTCTACTGCAAAGGGACTGGTCACTGGAAGCGGAACTACCCCAAGTGATTGGTGGATAAGAAGGATGGCAAAATGAACATAAGTATATTTGATATACATGTGTACTTTACTAGTGTTTATAGCAAACCCTCAGTATTTGATACTAGTTCAGTTGCTAAGATTAGTAACTCGAAACGGGAGTTGCAGAATAAATAGAGACTAGTTAAGGGTGAAGTGACGATGTGTGTTGGAAGTGGTTCCAAGATTGATATGATCATCATCGCACACTCCCTATAATTTCGGGATTAGTGTTGAACCTAAATAAGTGTTATTTGGTGTTTGCGTTGAGCATGAATATGATTTGATCATGTTTATTGTAATACGGTTATTCATTTAAGTAAGAGAATAAATTGTTGTTCTGTTTACATGAATAAAACCTTATATGGTTGCACACCCAATGAAAATAGTTCGTTGGATCTCGATCATAGTGATACACATAATCATAATATTGAAACCAAAAGATGCAAAGTTAATAATGATGGTGCAACTTATTTGTGGCACTGCCGTTTAGGTCATATTGGTGTAAAGCGCATGAGGAAACTCCATGCTGATGGGCTTTTGGAATCACTTGATTATGAATCAGTTGATGCTTGCGAACCATGCCTCATGGGCAAGATGACTAAGACTCTGTTCTTCGGAACAATGGAGCGAGCAACAGATTTGTTGGAAATCATACATACTGATGTATGTGGCCCGATGAATATTGAGGCTCGCGACAAGTATCATTATTTTCTGATCTTCACAGATGATTTGAGCAGATATGAGTATATCTACTTGATGAAACATAAGTCTGAAACATTTGAAAAGTTCAAAGAATTTCAGAGTGAAGTGAAAAATCATCGTAACAAGAAAATAAAGTTTCTACGATCTGATCGTAGAGAAGAGTATTTGAGTTACGAGTTTGGCCTTCAGTTAAAAACAATGTGAAATAGTTTCACTACTCATGCCACCTGGAACACCACAATGTAATGGTGTGTCCGAACGTCATAACCGTACTTTATTGGATATAGTGCAATCCATGATGTATCTTACCGATCTACCACTATCGTTTTGGGGTTATGCATTAGAGACAGCTGCATTCACGTTAAATAGGGCACCATCAAAATCCGTTGAGACGACGCCTTATGAACTGTGGTTTGGCAAGAAACCAAAGTTGTCGTTTCTTAAAGTTTGAGGTTGCAATGCTTATGTGAAAAAGTTTCAACCTGATAAGCTCAAACCCAAATCGGAGAAGTGCGTCTTCATAGGATACCCAAAAGAAAAATGTTGGGTACACCTTCTATCACAGATCCGAAGGCAAATTCATTGCTGAGAATGGATCCTTTCCAGAGAAGGAGTTTCTCTCGAAAGAAGTGAGTGGGAGGAAAGTAGAAAACTTGATAAGGTAATTGTACCTTCTCCCTTATTGGAAAGTAGTTCATCACAGAAATATGTTCTTGTGACTACTACACCAATTAGTGAGGAAGCTAATGATGATGATCATGTAACTTCAGATCAAGTTACTACTGAATCTCGTAGGTAAACCAGAGTGAGATCCGCACCAGAGTGGTACGGTAATCCTGTTCTGGAAGTTATGTTACTAGACCATGACGAACTTGCGAACTATGAGGAAGCGATGATGAGCCCAGATTCCGTGAAATGGTTTGAGGCCATGAAATCTGAGATATGATCCATGTATGAGAACAAAGTTTGGACTTTGGTTGACTTGCCCGTTGATCGGCAAGCAATTGAAAATAAATGGATCTTCAAGAGGAAGACGGACGCTGATAGTAGTGTTACTATCTATAAAGCTAGAATTGTCGCAAAAGGTTTTCGACAAGTTCAAGGTGTTGACTACGATGAAATTTTCTCACTCGTATCTATGCTTGAGTCTGTCCGAATCATGTTAGTAATTGCCACATTTTATGAAATCTGGCAAATGGATAAACAAAATTGCATTCCTTAATGGATTTATTAAAGAAGAGTTGTATATGATGCAACCAGAAGGTTTTGTCAATCCTAAAGGTGCTAACAAAATATGCAAGCTCCAGCGATCCATCTATGGACTGGTGCAAGCATCTCGGAGATGGAATATACGCTTTGATAAGTTGATCAAAGCATATAGTTTTATACAGACTTGCGATGAAGACTGTATTTATAAGAAAGTGAGTGGGAGCACTACAGCATTTCTGATAAGTATATGTGAATGACATATTGTTGATCGGAAATAATGTAGAATTATTCTGTAAAGCATAAAGGAGTGTTTGAAAGGAGTTTTTCAAAAGAAAGACTTCGGTGAAGCTGCTTACATATTGAGCTTCAAGATCTATAGATATAGATCAAGACGCTTGATAAGTTTTTTCAATGAGTACATACCTTGACAAGATTTTGAAGTAGTTCAAGAATGGAGCAGTCAAAGAAAAAATTCTTGCATGTATTACAAGGTGTGAAGTTGAGTAAGACTCAAAGCTCGACCACGGCAGAAGATAGAAAGAGAATGAAAGTCATTCCCTATGCCTCAGTCATAGGTTCTATAAAGTATGCCATGCTGTGTACCAGATCTATTGTATACCCTGCACTGATTTGGCAAGGGAGTACAATAGTGATCTAGGAGTAGATCACTGGACAGCGGTCAAGATTATCCTTAGCAGAATAAGGAAATATTTCTCGATTATGGAGGTGACAAAAGGTTCGTCGTAAAAAGTTACGTCAATGCAAGTTTTGACACGGATCTGGATGACTCTAAGTCTCGATCTAGATACATATTGAAAGTGGGAGCAATTAGCTAGAGTAGCTCCGTGCAGAGCATTGTAGACATAGAAAATTGCAAAATACATAACGGATATGAATGTGAAAGACCGTTGACTAAGATTCTCTCACAAGCAAAACATGATCACACCTTAGTACTCTTTGGGTGTTAGTCACATAGCGATGTGAACTAGATTACCGAATCTAGTAAACCCTTTGGGTGTTGGTCACACGACGATGTGAACTATAGGTGTTAATCACATGATGATGTGAACTATCGATGTTAATCACATGGTGATGTGATCTAGATTATTGACTCTAGTGCAAGTGGGAGACTGAAGGAAATATGCCCTAGAGGCAATAATAAAGTTATTATTTATTTCCTTATATCATGATAAAAGTTTATTATTCATGCTAGAATTGTATTAATCGGAAACATAATACATGTGTGAATACATAGACAAACAGAGTGTCACTAGTATGCCTCTACTTGACTGGCTCGTTAATCAAAGATGGTTATGTTTCCTAACCATGGACAAAAGAGTTGTTATTTGATTAACGAGATCACATCATTAGTTGAATGATCTGATTGACATGACCCATTCCATTAGCTTAGCACCTGATCGTTTAGTATGTTGCTATTGCTTTCTTCATGACTTATACATGTTCCTATAACTATGAGATTATGCAACTCCCTTTGCCGGAGGAACACTTTGGGTGCTACCAAACGTCACAACGTAACTGGGTGATTATAAAGGAGCATTACAGGTGTCTCCAAAGGTAGATGTTGGGTTGGCGTATTCCAAGATTAGGATTTGTCACTCCGATTATCGGAGAGGTATCTCTGGGCCCTCTCGGTAATGCACGTCACATAAGCCTTGCAAGCATTGTAACTAATATGTTAGTTGCGAGATGATGTATTACGGAACGAGTAAAGAGACTTGCCGATAACGAGATTGAACTAGGTATTGGATACCGACGATCGAATCTCGGGCAAGTAACATACCGATGACAAATGGAACAATGTATGTTGTTATGCGGTCTGACCGATAAAGATCTTTGTAGAATATGTAGGAGCCAATATGGGCATCCAGGTCCCGCTATTGGTTATTGACCGGAGACGTGTCTCGGTCATGTCTACATTGTTCTCGAACCCGTAGGGTCCGCACGCTTAAGGTTACGATGACAGTTATATTATGAGTTTACATGTTTTGATGTACTGAAGGAGTTCAGAGTCCCGGATAAGATCGGGGACATGACAAGGAGTCTCGAAATGGTCGAGATGTAAAGATTCATATATTGGATGATATGGTTAGGCCAAGGGGTCAAGCCCATGAGGCTTTAGGTCGGTGCAAAAGGAGTTTTGCGGAGGCCAGGGGGCCAAACGCGGAGGCCCATGGCGTCTGGGCCAGACGCCAAGGATTGTGGCGTTTGGTCCTGGAGTCCGAGTGGGACTCTTGCCTTTCGGGCAAAACCGACTTTGAGGAGGCTTTTGCTCCAAGTTTCGACCCCGGGGCTCAACATATAAATAGAGGGGCAGGGCTAGCACCAAAGACACAACAAGTTGATCCACGTGATCTATTCCTTAACCGTGTGCGGTGCCCCTAGCCACCATAATCCTCGATAATACTGTAGCGGAGTTTAGGCGAAGCCCTGCTGCTGTAGTACATCAAGATCATCACCACGCCGTCGTGCTGACGGAACTCTTCCCCGACACTTTGCTGGATCGGAGTCCGGGGATCGTCATCGAGCTGAACGTGTGCTCGAACTCGGAGGTGCCGTAGTTTCGGTGCTTGATCGGTCGGATCGGAAAGACGTACGACTACTTCCTCTACGTTGCGTCAACGCTTCCGCAGTCGGTCTGCGTGGGTACGTAGACAACACTCTCCCCTCTCGTTGCTATGCATCACATGATCTTGCGTGTGCGTAGGAATTTTTTTGAAATTACTATGAAACCCAACACACATACACCTATTTTGAATGCAAAACTTGGCAAGCACTATGCAAGGCTTATGCATTTGAGCCTGATATGGTTATCACCTTTGATATTCGTCCGGAAGATGATATTGAAGGTAATAGAGACATCAGGGTCGATGTGCAGACGCCTCTAGTTCTACCATTATGTGAGTTTCTCAACCATATTTATGTCTTCGATATGAGATTATTTCAACCAGTTGAATAATTAATAGATCTCAATTTATATTGACAGCTTACTTCCAATCAAGCAAACATGTTCGGCGCTTGGTAGACAGGACCGTCCACTGTCCCGGGGCTGAACTAAACTGCAAGGAGACAAGTCATTATGTTTCATGGCTTGAGGATCTTGATGCTGTCAAGACAAATTTCTTTCCTGCACTTAGAAATGTCAGTACTCAAAACGTGCGACCAATAATCTTCGTACTGAACTACGGTCACATATATTTAGGAAAGATGGTAAGATTTCTACTATTTCTCCTCAGTGCATCGTTTGCGTACATTATTTTTTAAGCTAAACTTCATTGCTAAGTATGTTACTATACGATGTTCTTCAACAGGGACTCCCGATGAATGTTGTGCCTGATTGGATCGAGACTAAAGGTACCATGAATATTGTTAGCTTACGGCCAAGATATCCTACAATGCACTCTAGTGCATTCAGGATTTCTAATAGCGAGGAATGCTTAATAGTAAAAGACCGGAGCAAAATTGTGAATGATCACAGAGAAGTACTAGGGGGCAGCAATCAGAAGCGCAACCCACGATTAGGAGACAAGTTCATCTGCATGCTCCAATATGATGAATCAGCAAAGCTATACATGTTCTATGCTATTTTACCTGAGAGAGAGCAGCAGGAGTGATTAATTAGCTAGTTCATGCTCTTAGTACTTGTCCTCTCATGTCCGTGTTCTTCGTCCCGAACTTAATCTCAAAGAGTGATTTGCATTTGTGGTGTTATGAACGCTTATAATATCATTACCATGTTGAACTCGATGATATCTTTGCTATGAGAACCGTTGGTGATGATATATATGATGCAAGAGTTTTTATATTAATATGATGATGATGATGAGTTATTATATCATTTATGAAAGAAATTGCATATTAGTTTCAACTGGATGGATTCTAGCTAAGTGATCAAGTATATGCCATATCCATATTACCTCGATCATTTAAGTAGGTGATCAAGTATATATAATATGAATATGACATATACTTGATGACTTAGCCTAGGATCCACGCATCCAGTCAAACTAATCCGCGGTACATTCACCTAATGATTTAACAACTCATTATAATGTAAAACAATCACTAAATTAAATTGAAAACACAAAATTAAAGTAAAAATAAAAAATAAAACCAAAACACACCCAAACATTTAGTACCGGTTGGTGTTACCAACCGGTACTAATGTCCTACGCGCCCACGGAGCTGGCTCGTGCCACGTGGTTGCCCTTTAGCACCGGTTCATGCTGAACCGGTACTAAAGGGGGGGGGCTTTAGTGCCTACAATTTAGTGCCGGTTACCGAACCGGCACTAAAGGGCCTTACGAACCGGTGCTATTGCCCGGTTCTGCACTAGTGCAGCTGCTTTTTTCTCGAACGCAAGCTTCACCTTCTCGTCGATGTCCGCCTGACTAAACTTCTTTGTCTGCTTCTTGGCCTCCGGGGCCTCGTTGTTAAACACCTTCCATGTAGCGCCGTCTCCGGCGCCATGCACACGTCCATATTGCGGCCGCTGGCCCAAATGGAGTCCCTTAAGTTTGTTCAAGGTTCGGTTGAGAGGGGTGTCCCACTTGGGCCACATCGGAGAAGTAGGGCTTTTGGCTGCAAGCTGGTGTTGCTTCTCCTGTAGAAGGAACGTGAACCGTTTACGAATGTGTAGTCGACTTGATCAGGAGCTAAATGTAAGGTGGTAAAAGAATAATTAGTAGTATTCTAATCAATCTCCTCGTGATATGGTCCGTGTAAAAAACCTTCTTTTTTTGTCCCACTTGTAGCGGCCCTGAAGAAGTCTCGCTCCAAGGGGTTGGTGAACTTCGCGAAGGGGTCTGGGAGACCCGCGGCTTAACGTTCCACGTCCTCCTTATCCCATATGGGCCTCTTACCGAGATAGCCATGGCTTTCGAGGCGATGCTTCCCCGTGTTCCCTTGCTGAAGGCTCATGAATTTCGCAGCTTTAGCCTTGGCTGCCTCGGTAGCGCAAGTGTCCTTGAACTTTTCGAACTCATCTTCCTGAGTGTCGGATTTTCCTCCAGAATCTTGGACAGGTGTTCCTCAGCCTCAATAGCTCGTTTCACCCTCCTTTTTCTAGGAGGCCAAATCATTGCTGAACATGCCCATAGCGTGATTGTTAATCTTTTTCATCTTCGTATCATCCCACGGTTGTTCTATGCTATCATCCCGGTCGGGGAACTTGAATCTCTTGTGCAACTTCGTCAGGAGCAACTGCCTCAAATGTCCTTTACTCCTTAAGTCATCGTCGTTGATGCTCGCGCATTTCCGTAAGATGCATCCTACTTGGTTCCATAGCACTTGCGAGGTTCTTCCGGCTCTAATGGCTCGATATAAACCACCTCCTCCCCGACGAGCAGATGACCTGAATTGTCCTCCTTGCCCACTAGTTTTTCGATGAAAAGCTTCTAGGGTAAATGTTTTTTGGACACAAGTTTTACATCATTTGTTATGGCAAAAAACTTTCTGATGCCCTAAAACCTTCTCTCTCCTTCCCTAAACTTTTTTCAGTACCAACTTCTACATCATCTATTGGAGATGCTCTATGCAAATAGTACTACTCCACCAACCTCCATTTGTGTATACCATGCTTCCTTATCTATAGTAAACCGAACTTGCATGAGTATTTTTCTCATCTTATATATAGCTCCACCGTCTCACTCTATTTTGGCATGTTGGTAGTGTTAACTTATTTTTTATCAAATAGGTGGTGCTCATACAAATATATCAAAGAGAGGGCCAGAAGAAACATGAGCATATGAGAACCCATGGGAATAGGAGAGATCGGGATTAGTTGTGGAACAACCTTTCCATTGAGGACGAGTCTGTCATTAGTACATAAAACTCGATCTGAGATGGCTGGAAAACCCCATTGTATATGACTACTCTTGCCATCTACGCATAAGAATTTGTGCTCCCAGAGAAGTTCGAAGTGAAATGGAGAGCCTCAATGAAAATTGGCGAGGATAATCATATTGCAAGGCTGTCCAGAATGGAAAAGTGTCTGCAACATTAACTAGATCTTCCGGCCGGCTTTAAATACAATAGAGTCGTCCGTAATTAGGCTAGTTACCACATAGCAGCACCTATTTTCTCTTTTATCTTGGCCTCACAGGAGCCTTTATATCCATCGCAGGCGGAGGGCTCCTATACCCAGTGCAGTTTACTCAAGGTAAAATTAGGCCAGCTAGGGCCTTACACAGTTATTTGGCACTTTAAACCGTCTGATTTGTTGACTCAGTGCTCCAGATCTGCTGGCCATTCATAATCGGTCGCTCGTCCCACTTTGCGCACTTGGGCTTATTTTCACGTCAGTCTGCTTGTGACTCATGGTGTCCGCTAGAAAAGGCACTGCACCTCTCCAAGAAATCCTCCTAAGCATGCATCAACGAAGCGCATGCTCGAACGAGCCGCCTAGCCAACCACCACCTGGGCAGAGAGCTCTGTAGCCACCGCTGAGAACATAAGGAGGATGTTGGGTTTAGTCTCACATATGTTGTGGGAGAAGGCAGAGCACAACTTATAAGGGTGATGGTGCTCGCTCCTATTAGGGTAGTATTTCTTTTTTGGGGTGTGGCAGTGGAATAATGCCTCATTATAAGCTCGTGATGCTCTCAGTTTCCTGGCTGGTGGGCCGAGATGCTCTCTTAGAGGGCTCGTGGTACTGGTGGGATGAAAACAACGATTAACAAACCCAGAATTGCATAAAAAAGCGAGTGATGGACTGATGGTGACGCTAGATGAGTGGGACATTTTCCCACCCAAGAACACCGCCGTGACCCTCATGGAGACCTCCCACCTCGTGTCACGACTCTGACCACTCTAAGGCAAATAGTACTACACCACCAACCTCCACACGTGTATAGAAACTTACACCAAACTGGACTTACATAAATACCGCTTCATCTTAAACCGAATAGCCCCAACGTCTCACTCTATTTTGGCATGTTGGTAGTAGTAAATTTGTTTTTGTCAAATAGGTGGTAGTCATATAAATAGATTAGAGAGAAGGTCGGAAAGAACATGGAAGATATGAGAAGCCATGGGAATAGGAAGCACTGGGAGTAGTGGTGAACAATCTTCTTGTGTAGGGCGAGTTTGTCACTAGTACAGAAAACCCCATCTCAGATGGCTTGGAAACTTCATTCTATATCGGCACTCTTGTCGTCTACATAGGAGAGTCTGTGCTCTCAGAGGTGTTTGAAATGATATGCAGAGCTTACGTGATATAAATTCATTGGAGAATCCTCAAAGAAAATTGGCAAGAATAACTGTATTGCAAGGTGGTCCAGAATGGAGAAACATCTACAACATTAACTCTTTCGGACGAATTTTAATAAAACAAAATCATCTATAAGGTCATCTACACGCGGCCACTAAGCTGGGGCACTAGGGTCACTTTCTTGGCTATTTTTTCAGGTTCCATCCGTGACCAGGATTTGGCCTTGTGTTGATGCCAAATCTACCGTGGGACGATCCAGCTCTTTTGCTTGTATGTTTTAACCACGAGTGAGTATTGAACTTACCTGTGAAGATTGTGTGTCTAGATTTTGTTATTGATCCTGTTATTGTCTTCATAGTATTTAACAGAGGTCCTCAAGGCAAGGTCTAGAGCTTTGAATATGATTAATCCTCGAGACCTTTTACGGTACATTAGGTTTATTTGAGCCGTTCATTTTATGTGGTTGGATGGCTGAGATGAGCCAATACCACAACAGATTTTCAGTAGTATTGAGGATGAACCATCTTCTAGTTAAACCACTTCCTTACCCAGTGACGCCGAATCTTTTGCACAAGTCCTTTCCTTTGATTGGAATCTTCTCCTGGAACTGTATTGTACTCATCATGAGAGACAGGCTCAGCTGTATTTTTGAGTGGTTGCCTGCCACCTATCATCTTCTTCGGTGCATCTGCTTCTTGTTCATTTGAATTTTGATCGGCTCGTTTTCTTTTGCTAGTGGATGGGCCTACCATTGGGCCCTTTGGCGCTTTAGTTTCTTCAGCTGTTCCCATGAAAGCCTCTTCATCATCAGCCATACTGTGTATCTTAGTAGAATCTTTGACATACTGCATTGATCTGTGAAAGAGAATAGGTACGAGGGAAAATGGGGACAGGGTCACAAATGCTCATAGCGAAAGATTTTCTCGAACAAAAACATTTTGAGGAGGAATCAGATGCCGATTTTGAGAGATGTTTCGAAAGAATGAAACATATTGATCGAGTTAGTAGGTCTGAAGAAGAATACTAGACAGCGAGCTAGGCATATCATTCGAGCGAAGCATAACACAAACCCTAGATCTGACGGATGATGTATCTCCAAATGGTGATGTGCATTTTTGGGCAGCCCCATATTTTGGCCCAAGTTCTGCACATTTGCAGCACTCCTACGGGTTGCCGCAAAAACTAAACATAGTTGCGCGCACGCCAACTACCACACTGAAACTTTCCACCACCCGACCCGGCTCTCCACGCAACCACCGCCGATGGGATCTAGCCGTTGCACACCACCGCTGCGAGTCCACTGTCCGTCCCGGGTCTAGCAGCCACCCTGCCGACCAATCCCGCCACTCCGGACGGCCGCAACAGCCGCCACCTCCTTAATTTGCAACGCTTTCGACCACATGCCACCCCTCCCTCTCCCTTAATGGCCATTGCAACATCTTTCCTCATCGTTGAGATCAATTAATGTCCGCCGGGACCACCACATGATTGCTGCCATTGAGCCGAGTCGCTGCTCCTTCGGAGCTCTCGGCTTTCGGATGGCGCGGTGTCGCCAACTCTTGCAGCAACCCCCAACTTCCAGGCGTCACAAAGACCACCCCAAAAGCCATTTCAAGCAGGCCCGGTCACCACCTAGGCCCCGACAAGCAGACAACCTGAATTCTCCTCCTTGCCCACTAGTTGTTCGATGAAAATCCTATAGGGTAAATGTTTTTTGGACACCAGGTTTACATCATCTATTATGGCAAAAAAAATCTGGTGCCCTAAAACCTTCTCTCTCCTGCCCTAAACTTTTTTTTCAGCACCAACTTTTATACATCATCTGTTGGAGATACTCTAAGGCAAATAATTCTACACCACCGACCTCCATTTCTGTATACCATGCTTTCTTATCTATAGTACACCGAACTTTACTTGCATGAGTGTTGTTCTCATCTTATATATACAAGGTCATCTTAAACGAAATAGCTCCACCGTCTCACTCTATTTTGGCATATTGGCAGTATTAACTTATTTTTTATCAAATAAGTGGTACTCATACAAATAGATCAAAGAGAGGGCCAGAAGAAACATGAGCATATGTGAACCCATGGGAATAGGGGAGATCGGGATTAGTTGTGGAACGATCTGTCCATTGAGGACGAGTCTGTTTTTTTTTTTTTTGAAAGCTTGGGACAGTGAGGGCAACCCCCCACTGACTTTATATTAAATCAACATGTACAAGTTACACCTTTTGGGGTTACATCGAGAGGAATAATAAAAGCCCTAACCACTAGGGAGAGGGGGAGGTAGAACTATCTAGTGTACAAGATGTGACACTGCTAGATTGATGCAAAAAAAAATGCTCAACAAACGGCACTAGGGCCTCCTTGACTCTATGTCTAATCATTCCAAAGGCACTTTTGAACCTTTGGAGCCAGCCATTCTCTATGGGTATTATGCCCCTTAAGTGCTTGTTGTTGCGTTGTTTCCATATGCTCCAGGCTGCTATAATAAAGATCTCCATCAATATGGGCCCAGTCCATTTATCTCTTGCTTCATGCACGAGCTGGGGCCTATCCCTGCTGTGTGCCCAAACGATCCCCAGCTTCCTCCAGCACGCTTTGCTGAAACCACATTCAAAGAACAGGTGCTCCATTGTTTCTTCACGGGGTCTGTCACATAGAAGACAAGTATAGTCATCATCTCTCAGTTTCATGTTTCTCCTCCTCAGCATGTTTCTTGTGTTCAGCCTGTCCGCCAGCAGCAGCTAGGCAAAAACTCTCCACTTATTAGTGCATTTAGTTTTCCAGATCCATTTAAAGGCATCATCCGCTACCACCTCAGGAAGCAATGCGCGTAGTATTTAATGGAAGCAAACCCCTCCGATCCCCACACGCACCTCCAGCTGTCCGCTGCTTCACTCAGCTCAATCGTGGCCATGCTGTTTGGAAGGTCTTCTAGGCCTCTCTGGCTTGGACAGAGATTGGCAAGTGGAAGTTGTGGCCAAGCGTTGGTGTTGTCAACAAAGCTTGCACCGAGACGTCCTCATTTACAGAAAAGGAGAACAGTCGGGAATGACTATCGAAGAGAATGTTGCTATGCCACAAGTCTTTCCAGAACAGCACTGTGCTTTCGTCTCTCACCTCCACCGTCGTGACGCCTCTATAAATCGGCGCAAGCTGCATGATATCACGCCACCAGAATGAACCACACTGGTCTGTTGCATGAGGCACCGATCCCACATAGTAGGCAGACCATATTAGTTTCCCCCAAGGCAGATCCACAGGATTATAGAATTTGTGCAATTGCTTAAGGAGCATCCCTTGCTTCTGGACTCGAAGATCAATTATTCCAAGGCCACCCCTACCCTTGGGGCGGCAAACCAGATCCCACGCTGCCAAGGAGATGGCTTTGGGGCCATCGTCCGTGTTCTTCGCCTAGAGACAGTATCTTCTGAGTTTGTCAAGATGCTTTAGGATTTTCGGGGGCAACCTGATGGAGCACATGGCGTAAATCACAAGGGACGTGACCACCGAGTTGACCAAGGTAAGTTTTGATCCAAGGTCTAGAAGCATGGCAGCAGAAGAGAGCCTGCGCTCGACTAACGCAACCAGTGGCATGAGATCTGTCACTGTCGGCTTAGTAGTGCCCATCGGCGGTACGTGAATGGCATGGTGCCAATCTTGCATCCAGCCGCACAGCTGCATCCTCAGCTGTGTTGACAGTGATATGAGTTGATTTTTGGAAGTTTATGCACAGCCCCACTGAGGAGGTATAATCCTGAAGAATGCGTTTGATTGTTTCCTCTTGTGAAAAGACCGATCTAATGGAAGAGACTAGGCAGCACATTATACGTCAACACTCCCCCTCACATGTGGCTCCTCGGACCTAAACATGGACCGAAAGTGGGCTGCAATTTAATTGCGCCAGCCGGGTCTTAAACTCAAGCCCTCTTGGCTCCGATACCATGTAGAAGTGCATGCTCTAGCCAATGCAACGAAAAGACCGATCTGAGGGAAAAGACTAGGCAGCACATTATACGTTAACATGAGATGGCGGGGAAACCCCATTGTATATGAGTACTCCTGCCATCTACGCATGAGAGTTTGTGCTCCCAGAGAAGTTCGAAGTGAAATGGAGAACCTCAACGAAAATTGGCGAGGATAATCATATTGCAAGGCTGTCCAGAATGGAAAAGTGTCTGCAACATTAACTAGATCTTCTGGCCGGCTTTACATACAATAGAGTCGTCCGTAATTAGCCTAGTTACCACAAAGCAGCACCTATTTTCTCTTTTATCTTGGCCTCACGGGAGCCTTTGCATCGCAGGCGGATGGCTCCTATACTTGGTGCAAGGTAAAACTGGGACAGCTAAACAGTCCGATTTGTTGACTCGGCGCTCCAGATATGCTGGCTAAACATTCATAATCGATTGCTCATCCCACTTCACGCACTTGGGCTTATTTCTGCGCCAGTCTGCTTGTTGTGGCCGAACAAACATCTCTTGGGCTGCTGCTATGATGTTGTGAACCACACGACCCAGACCTTCACTTGTGTCTGTGCGCGCGCGTCCGATTTCCAGCGGACCAATCCATCATCTTTTCTCCTCTCTGCCACTTGGCCCCTTCCGCCCTGGGATGAAGCTTGATCAGAGGTGGCTACGGGTCCAGGAAAGATAGAGATGGATGGATCGGTGTAGTGCCTCCCCTAGCTCTTAACCTGTCTACTGAGTGCCGCCTACAAATCCTCCATCACTACCCCATTCCAATTTTTTCGTGACGGTTCAGCACATTCGTGAAGGGCGCCAGGCCTCCTTCAGGAACGGGTCGCACCCGGCCTTCAGGAACGTGGGCGCGTAGAATACTGCGTTTGTTTTGGCTTCGGAGGGGACGAAGAGTCAAAATCCCTAAACAGTCGTCCCCATCTCTAGTTGCATCCCGCCGCCTCCTCCGCGTCTGGCGCCGCCGCACCCCATCTGGTGCTTGACCCCAATCCCGCCGCTGCCGCCCCACGCCTCCAGCGCCGTCTCCATCCCATGGAGGGCCGCTCCCTTGCCTTGCCGTCCAGCCACTCCTACGCCGCCTCCCTCTCGTCGAGGGACGCCTCCCTCGCCGTCCAGCGCCGCCCCCTCGCTGTCCAGCGGCTCCAGTGCCGCCTCCATCCCGATCGATAGGCGCCTCCCTCGCCGTCCAGCCACCCCAGCGCCGCCTCTCTCCCCGTTGACTGGGTCCTCCCTCGCCGTCCATATCTGCTTCCCTTGCCGTCCAGATCTGATCCCCACGACGGCCAGCAGCCTCACCCTTCTGTCTCCCTCCCAGTCCAGCTCCTCCCACTGCCGAGTCAAGTCTTGGCGAACTACAACCGACCTGAGGAGAGGAAGACCCAATAAAGGTAGCAGCATACACTTTTTTTCATTATTGGTGTCTGAATCCTAGCAGAGAGTTCAGCAGTAGCCGCAAATGGTCTTTGTTTTAGTTAGATCTGTCGTAATAACACACCTGGGTACTGTATTTAACCAACTTGAAGTTGACATATTGTGTTTATTTTCAGAAATCTGAGAGAAACATAAATTGGAAACTAGAGGAGTTCTGGCAACTTTATTAGTCTGAATCCCTAGCTAAGAGTTCACTAGTTGCCGCAATGGTTGCTACATTACCTTCTATGGGCAACTTTATTACATTTGTGATTTCTGAAGTAGACTACATAACCGAGTTGCTCTGTTCCTCCCGTACCAGGGTCCGAGGCTAGCATGTCAGCTACCACGGCAAGGAAGGAGGCAAGTTTCCCACTACATTCATCCTCTGCAGGTATATTGTTCTTTATAGTCTATAAGATTAATAGCATATACGCACGATTTGGAATGGCCGACATTGTAGGATAAATTAGTTCTGTATAATTTTGAGGCTCCCTTCTTATCTTCTGTTTACAATTACAGTCTAAAACTCTAAATGTAATACACATGCACCAAGCCTTATTACCAAGAAACACGTGGAATGTGAGGCGGCGGCGAAGCATTAGCTAGCGCGGGTGCGTCACCTCTGTGGTATTGTGGGCAATCACGGTTTTGGCAAGCTCACTGGAATCAAGTGAGGTGAGAATATCGATCTTCCAGACACCTATTTCTTCTTGCAAATTAAGAAAAGGGAGGTTGAGACATCATTTCCATTTCCCTATTTGTCTAATCTGTAGGGCAGTGAGATAACGACGAATGTGGCAGCGAGAAATGATGGTTCTCCTGATCTTCCTTTCTGTGGTATCTTCTAAGGCATCCCTGATATGTCTCTTTTTGGTTCTTAAATGATTCTTGCTATGAATAGTTCATCTCCTAAATATATCTTAATTGTGTTTGTCTCTAGGAGCGCGACATCGTAACCCAGACAAGTTCTTTCCAGATTTAGATATTTAGCTCAACATTAAAATCACAACTTCGTGAGATTCTAAACCTGAAGGGAGAGCACTACGTAGCGTTCCTATTTGATAGCTCTCTCTGTCATATCTCATTTGATAGCTGCATCCATGCCGGTGCTAAATGCTTTTTACTTGGTTGCGCTGCTGAAATTGAGCTGAATTACACTTCTACAACTTTGTAGCTATATGTGAGCCTCCCACTAATTTTTTGACAGTTGCTTCGTTAGGTACACTCATCATTCATGGTTTTTTATTACAGTTTCTTAGCATACATGATATGCTTACCAACAGGTTTGTGGTACTACTGTCTTCAAACATTTCAAAGCTTAAGACATGGCAAACTGATGAGTTGGAAAACATTATGATGCTATCACCAATTCATTTTAAGCATACATATATAGCAGTTCTTAATTCTTGGTGATCAAAATGCGGATGATTTAAGGTACTAAGTGATGTTCTAACATATTTTCCACTTACCTATGTTGTTTTACATATGCCCATTATTTTCTATTCATGTTACCTAAGGTATTTCCCGCTAACAAGTTATTTTCTTTGTGATTATTAGGTTCCAAACCTGCTGTTTGATGTTGCCGGTATTGTGTTTGGTCAATGGTATACCTTCTAGGAGTTCTTCTTTGCAACTTTGATTGGGAAGACCAGCATCAAGACTCGTATTCAGGTCTGTTCTATATATTTTTTATCAACTAATCCTTATTTTAGTTGTTTTTTAAGGTACTCTGGTCATAGACTATTGTAGTACAAGGTTCAGAGGTCCAACTTGTTTAATTTCATATGCACACTTGATAGTGTTATAGTTGCTTTTAGCCATAAAGATTGTGATAACTATAGTCTTCATATCTAAATTGTAGTTCTATGACGAAGTTATTGTGTAGCTGTCAATTCCTTGTGGTGCGGAGCCGTTTTAGAGAAAGTTAGAAGCCATTCATGCCAACAATACATATCGTCTTTATCTAGTTCTATTTGCTGGAAAGGACCTTATTTCACCAGACTTATTCATCTGTGTACTTTACAATGTGCACGTTCATCTCTTTTTTGTTTTCTGTATATCACAGTTATTCCTTTGGCTGTTTTTAGTTGAAATCTGTTTCAACATTTGAAGTACTTAATACTTACATTTTTTTCCTTTTAGGTGGATGAATCTTCCCAAGCCTAAGAGCTTGCTGGTACTCTGTTTGGCAGCTTCTTCCCATGCTGAGAAGACCATGGTGCTACTCCGACCAAGGAGAATCATTTAGGAATGTATTTTCTGACTGTTCAGCTTCGTTTGTCTTTTGGAGGGGCTAGATGGAGCAGCTCTTGTTCTTTTTAAGTTTTTGGGAACCATGAGTTGGAATATCATTTTGTGAACAATTCAAGATATTGCAATGAATGTGATCTTATTTACTCGGTTGTGCATATTGCTGTGCAGAAATATAAATGGCATCAATTTGAATGATTTAATGTAATACCTACCGAATTTGCTGTTCTGGAGTACAGTAGCATGAACATCAGGAGAGGTTCAGTCCTGAAGGTGTATTCCTGACGGGGATACCTTCAGGAAAGATAAACTCAGGGCAAAATGTCGTCCGTCAGGAAACGTCGTCAGGAATGTATTTCCTGACGGTTACCTTCAGGAATGAAGCTCGTTCCTGACAGGCTATTGCTGACGGGGGGATTCCTGACGGTATAGGCATGTTCCTGACGGGGATGGCTTATTCCTGACGGTTTTCGGCCGTCAGGAAAAACTCAGTTTGGGGTAGTGCATCACCTGCTCAACCTGAGAGACCACCAACCATCTTGAAAAATCAATAGCACGTTGCAGTTGGGACGTCGGATAAACAATGGTATGTAGAAGACTACAACAACGATAGTACAATCGACCAGCTAAACTCTAACCCAAGGTATATGACGCTCCATCAAATTGTCAAGCAACAGTTCATCAAAGTATAAACTCACAGGTTTGGTTTTGCTAAAACACATCTAGATGTGCTCTAAGTATTGCAGATCTGCCCCTCTTCCTCTAGACTGCGCCATGCCAAAACAGTTTGCTTCACTGATGGTGTGCTAGCCTTGTCATCTTCGGTCACCCCTCCGTCATGTTCTTGATGTTGCCCTGAAATTATGAGGTGGAGGACAGTGTATATCCAATAGCACGCTCCACTTCCCCTGCCGCAGTGCTGGTCAAGGCAGTTCCATCCGTCATGAACCAAATCGGATATTATTTCCGCTTTCTATTTCCTTGAGATTGTCTTGATGTTTCATGATTTCCTCACTTAATTTCTCTAGTTTTTTCCTTGATATTACCTTCAAGTAGGGATAACACACTTGTGTCGCCATCACGACATGCTGTTAGAGACTATGAGAACAAGAATTTTCTTCTTTGTGGCTTAGTTTCAACTAGCGAAGATAACATCCGCTATTGTGTCCGCAATAGCGCTAGCGCAATAGCGTCCGCTATTGCTCAAATTAAATGTCATTACTTTCTCTTAATGATCTGGAAATATAGACAATATTCTAGTGTTTTTAAAAATCCGCCACGCGGACATAGCGTCCGCAGTGTCCCCCGCTATCCGCATTCCACAACGTGGACCCCAATTCGCTACAAGCCCGCTATCCGCTATTTAAAACCATCCTGAGACAAACCAATCAAGGCCATCACATAAACATGGAGAAAGTGCTTCAACAAGTCAGTGAGACGCAAGTTTGTGGTTACTGAGTTCGACCAATAAAGGGAGTTTTCACCCCCCCCCCCCCCGACATGAAGTGATGTGCTAATCTCCATCTTTATACGCACTCCTCATTGAATCGCCGTGGTCTCCGCCAGAAAAAGTTGCACCCCTCTCCCGTAAGTCCTTGTAAGCATGTGTTAATGAAGCACGTGCTTAAAGGACCACCAAGCCGACCAACTCCCGAGGCGTAGTACTTGCCTCCAATGAAGCCGACACAAGGAGGGAGTAGCGCTAGATTAGACAGACATTTTCTCACTCAAAAACACAGCCAAGACCCTTGATGAGCCGCCCAACTCGTGCCGCGGATTTGGCCGCTATATGGCAAATAGTACTACGCCACCAACCTCCACTTGTGTATACAATGCTTTTTATCTATAGTACACAAAACGTTATTGTTCTCATCTTATATAAACCACTTCATCTTAAACCGAATAGCTCGACCAACTCACTATATTTTGGCATGTTGGTAGTGTTAACTTATTTCTCATCAAATATGTGGTAGTCATGCAAATTGATCAAAGAGAGAGCTGGAAAAACATGGAAGACATGAGAACCATGGGAATAAGAGACATCGGGAGTAGTGGTGGATGGATCTTTCTTTGTAAGATGAGCCTGACACTACTAAGGAGAACCCTATTACAGATGGCTCGGAAACCATGTTTTATATGGGTATTCTTCTCACTCACATAGGAGAGTATGTGGTCGTAGAGGCCTTCCAAGTCATGCACAAAGCCAACAGTAACACAACATCATTGGAGAGTCCTCAACAAAATTGGACTCTCTGCAGATATGGCAATACAACTTTCACTAGAGACTCCTCAACTTCAGTTGAAACGGTGTTCAAAGTTATACATAGTAAGCCTCCATTTTTTTCTCAAATGAAATGACAAATGGACTTCAAACTTTATAGGTGAACAAAACATTAGAAATAAAATTTGGAAAAATAACTTTTAGATTTTCTTTTGGTCAACTATTAAAATTTGTTGGTTTGGTATTACCTCTGTCCCGAAAGGATTGTCTTCGATTTGTCTAGTGTTAGAAACAAAGAACGAAACTTATGTAAAATAAGTATTGGGCAACATAACTTGACGATAAACAAATGAACAATCCTAGGAGGCGAAGAGATTTTACAATTACGTAGTATATTTACCGGTGTATTCCAAAAATATATACGGTAATTGCATCTAAGTTGAATCTTCTGGAGAAACAGATTGATAAATATGAATGTGTGGATCTACCAAAGATGCTCTTTCGAAAAGAAATCATGTTCCTCAGCTGGCAGTGGAGAACCATGTGACCAACGCAGAGTCATTAACATCCAAATTATTCGCACATACATGAGGCAGAACATATGGTAAAGATTTGAGAGGCCATGATAAGTAAGCAACAAAAATAGCATAAGAGAAAGAAAAAAGAAAAGTTGCAGGTACAAAGATTTGAGAGGCCATGGTGTCTCTCTGACGGATCTCGAAGGAATCTGTTGGTGGTTGTCTTTCATGGATCTGCTCAGATTAGGTCTTTGTTGATCTATGTTTGTGTGTGTTTAGGTTGGATCCTTTCGAGCTATACTTTCCTGCATCGACATCGGTTGTTGTTCTGATGCGCTGGTCCTATGGGGCCTTAGCATAACGATTTCTCGACTGTCTACTGCAAAAAGTTATGCCTAACTCCAGTGAGGGAGGGGCAACGAGGGCGGTGCGTATTCGGCTCGCTTCCCTACTGAGGAAGGACTTAAGACGACACATGTATCGGAGACCATTTGACCAAATGTGTGCGGTCGACAAATCGCAAACGATAATAAATTATACTCGTGTGCCAAAAAACGAAACGTGTGTGGTGGCTCATACATCAGGCACGATTTTGGTAACCAGACGGTGTGCGATAAGGACACACGTGTCCTTCCGCGTGCACGATATGTCGTCGTAACACAGCCGATTCTGGATTTGTAATTGTGGGCATTGATTGACAAACGCTTTGCAAAAACGAAGTGTGTGCAATGACTTAAAGCAGCGCACATGTTCGACTTCAAGATTACACGTGTGTGATGAGTTTAAAGGTACACAGACGGGTTTTGAAGGACACTCATGTGTGATAATTCTAGAAAGTGAATACGATTTTTTGTGCTCTACCGGGCACACAATGGAAAAAACCAACTGTGTGCGATAATGTGAAAGATCGCTATCGATTCCGAATTATTAAACGTTTAGGATGAGATCAACAGGTACATACCAGATTGGTAATTAAATCAAGTCCATTACATATTAAGGTTCAAATATTAATCGTCCATTACATATTAAGGTCCACATATATAATAGTCAGAGAGGATCAACAGAAGAAATTAATATGAGCGAACAACAATGGACATATACAGTCTGCTTTAGTCCTTCTTCTTATTGTTTTTGTTGGATGGCCCCACGACATCGTCTTCGCGAGGACGTTTCTTGCTGCTGATGTTGGCATTTCGTCACCATCGTTGTCGTCGTTGATGTCCTCATTCTTCATACATCTCGAATATGTCTATAATTTTTTATTATTTCGTGTTATTATATTATTAATCTTGTATGTTTTATATGTCATTTTATATCATTTTTGTGGATTAACCTATTAACTTAATGCGTAGTACCAGTTCCTACTTTTTTGCCTATTTCTTTAGTGACTAGTGTTGTTGATGTCCATCGTACGCTTTATATGTAGTTTTATATCATTTTTGGGAACTAACCTATTAACCTAGTGCCCAGTGTCAGTTCCTGTTTTCACCTATTCTATTGCTTCGCGGGAAAATCATACTAAATAAAGTCCAAACATGATGAAATTTCACGGTGATTTTTTCTGGACCAGAAGAGACCTTAGAACCTTTGGGGATGCACCAGACAATGATTGAGGGAGGTAGGAGCTGTGGGTCCCATGTGGCTCCGTTTGATCTAATTCCGGCGCTATAAATTACCTAAAATTCATAAACCCCCAGAGCGAGAACAGAAATAATTTTATCACCGCGCAAGCCTCTGTTCTTCCGCGATCCCATCTGGAGGCATTTTCCGATACCCTGCCGGATGGGCAATCCATCACGGAGGCCATCTTCATCAAACTTGATGCCTCCATGATGATGTGCGAGTAGTTCCCACAGGACCTACAGGTTCAGCAGTAGCTAAATGGCTCTCTCTCTCCCTCTCTCTCTCTCTGATCTCTTCGAAGATCCATTTGACGTAACTTTTGCGGTGTATTTGTTAGGATCTGATGAACTGTGGGTTTATGATCAAATTATTCATTAAAACTATGTTAGTCTTCTCTAAGGTTTATATATGCGTACTTTGAGGTCAATTAGTGTCCGTCGCGACCACCACGTGAGTGTGGCCGCCGAGCTGAGTTGTTGCTCCCTTGAAGCTCTCGCCTTTCGGACGGCGCGACAACGCAACTCTTGTCACAACCCCCAACTCCCAAGCGTCTTGAAGACCACCCTCGAGGCCATTCCTAGCCAACTTGGCCAGCACCTCGGTTCGGACGACCAGTCGGCCGGAATTCTCTTCCTTGGCCACTAGTTGTTCGACGAAAAGCCTCTATGTAAATTGTTTCTCGAGCACAAGTTTTTTTTATGAGAAAGACAATCATGCCTTGCTGGATAGATTGTTTTTCACAAAAAAAATCTTTGGATGGAGGCCGAGTGGCTTTCTTGAGTAGGCTTGGGCCACCTCAGGACTTGCTGGACCTTTTCCTTGTCTTGGGCCTACCTGTGGGTATCGCAATCAGTGGCTAATTCGGATGATATGTTGCAGTCCCCTATAAAAAGATGATATGTTGCATGTTGCAAAAAAAACGTATGCTACAGTGTTGAATAGTTACAAAATAAAGAGTATTAGAGCGCTGGAGCTATGTCTCACAATAAGCGAGATCGAAGCTGCTCTCAGTGAAGGGAATCGCTCCTCGCGCAAGCAACTGGGCCAGCCCGTCGGCACACTTTTTAAACAGAAGGAGGAGAAAACAAGCACGCGCGGGGATGGATCCCAGTACCTCCAGGCAGAAGTCCGGCGGTGCTAGCCACTCCGCCCGCTTCAAGTTCATGGCTAGTAATCAGGAGGGCGTCCTTCTTGAGCAAATTCGACCCGGTTTTCTCAGGGTTTTTCATCTTTTTTTTCTATATCTATTGTTTCTTTTCTTTTTCTATTCTTTTTGCATTTTTTCTTTGGTTTTATTTTCCATTTTTTGGTTTTAGTTGTTTCTTTTGGTTTTCATTCTACACTTTTTGCATATGTCAACAACATTTTTTCTAATACATGTTTATTATTTTTCCAACACAAATTTAACATGTTTTTAATATATGGTCAATTTTTCTATACACATTTTAAACAATTTTAAATGATATATTAAAAATTTATATACAATATTATCATATTTTAAAAACATTGTCAACATTTTTTCAATCCATTTCTTAAATGCTTGATTAAAAGCTGTCAAATAAGAATATTATTATCTTTTGAATAAATGGTCAACCATTTTCCTGTAAACATTTAATGTTTTCCAAATGCATGATTAACATTATTCCTACACTTGTTCAACATTTTTTCAAATACTTGATTAGTATTTTTATATACATGGTCAACTTTTTTCATCATTTTTTAATACAGGGTCAACATTTTTATACACATTTAACATTTCCAGAATGATTGATTAACAATTTTCAAAAAAAAAATTCAACATTTTTCAAATGCTTGATTAACATTGTTTTATACGTGATCAATACAATTATCATGTTTTTAATATACAATCAACAATTTTTCTACATGTTCAATATTTTTGGATCACTTGATTAATATTTTTAAATACTTGCTCTTTATTTTTTAAATGCTTGATTAACATTTTTGTATACATGAGAAAAAATCATCATTTTTTTAATACATGATCAACAAGTTTCTATACTCATTTTACATTTTCTAAATGCTTGTTGAACATTTTTTCAAATACTTCATCAACATTTTCAAATACTTATTCAACATTTATTTCAAATATTTCCCGTACAGTGTTTTTTAATATATATATATATATATATATATATGATTTAAATTATAAACAAACCTAAAAAATTAATGCAAAAAACGAAAACAGAAAACGTAAAAAACAGAAAAGGAGGTTGTGGCATCCCGCACGCGTGGGCTGGCCCATCTCGATTGCTCCTTCAACGGGTCAGAAACTGGACTTGCTGAAGGGGAGATCATCTCCAAACAGCAGCTCTACAAGAGGGTATGGACGGTTGTAGAAATGTGCTCCAAAAATATTCGATAAAAGATATTTTTTTGACCAGCCCAAAAAAAGGGCACTTCGTGCAGCAAATTTGGGGCACGCAGCCGGCTGCCGCAAAAACGAGGGAGGCCCTCCCGCGAGGCACCAACCGGCAGCCGTTTCTTCCCGCGCACGGCCGGACTCTCCTCCCGTGAGCGCCGCCGCCGGCCGCCGAAGCCCCCCAAACCCCACGACCTCCAACCGAGCCCCTCCTCCTTTTCCTTCTTCCCTAGGCTTGATTTCGTCCCCGTCCCTGCGAGATAAGGCGACGACCGCGCCATGGCCGAGCTGCGCGAGCTCCGGCTGCGAGAGCAGCGGCGTCCCCAATTTGAACACTGACGAGCAGTGCCTCGACCCTGCCGCAGGCGATGAGCTGCTGCTGCAAGCGGGATCCAGCTGAAATCGCCGCCGCGCGCCCAGGCCGAGCTGCTGCTGCTGCGGGCGGGATCCAGCTGGATCTGGCTGCTGCTGTTGATTTGGTGCTTCTGTTGATTTCAGGTCTGCAGCCGATTTGGTGCTCTGTAGTTTCTGAACATGTGCAGTGCAAGTGCATCGTTCCAATTTAAGTGCTGTTGGAGACGGCGAATTCCCATGCCCAAAAAACCAGTTTTTGTGCCTATTTTTATTTTTACTCCACCTCCTTTTTGTGTCCTAAAATAGGGCATTTGTTGGAGATGCCCTTTACACCACCAAGCTCTAATTATGAGCCAGGAGGAGTGTTGCTCCAGTTTGAACTGCCATTGCTAGAAGAGTGGTATTTTAGGACCCGGGTGCCTAGACACCCTGTTATCTATACTGTCCATTCAGAATATGGTGCATAGAGATCTGTGACACAAACTGTAGCGATTATATCAATTAGCGGGTCTGCGGCTTCATTAAGCGCGTGAGAATTGACAATATTTCAAGGAATCTGGGCCAAGTCTAGCACTGTTCCTTCTGACTTGATTTGACCTTTCCAAATGCGTCAAGTGTACAGTACCACCAACAGCTTTCTCTGTTAAAACTGCTCTCTCCCCTCAGCTTTCTCTCTTAAAAAATTGGTCTCTCTCACTTTTCTTTTCATTCACCCCCTCTCTTCTCTCTCTCACACATTCGCATGGAAGAGACAGAAACAAGATGCTCTCTCTCCCTCTTTTGTCTTTTCTTCTCTTTCTCCTTTCACATGTGAGCTGTACAGTTACTGCCTGTGGCTCATGTCGGATAGGTCACAGGCTAGTACCTAGCCGCCCATATCAGCTTTGTCAAATGCATGGAAAAGCATGCTGCCGCTGTTAATTGTCTGCGACACCACACACCAGAGCACGAATCTCAGCGGGCCTCAACAGGTACGATAAGGGGGTGTGGGGACTCCCGGGACCTATCACACCTTTCCGTTGCTAGAAGGAAGCCTTAGGTTTGTTGGTTTGGGTACACTTAGCGTGTCCATATATATTGTAGTCCCTCCGTAAACTATTATAAAAGCGTTTAGAATACTAAATTAGTGATCTAAACGCTCTTATATTAGTTTACAGAGGAAGTACTAGGTAATCAGAAGCTTTGAACATTCGTGGTCTAGCTTTGGTTGTTCTACTCTATTGACGGCTTACCATGCTAGCGAAGGAACTTTGTTGTAAACAGTCACGGCTCATGTTCTTCGTATAAAAAAATGGTACTTCAGGAAATTTAGATCAGGTACAGTTGAAGTGACACGTGGCAGGCATAGAGCGGGCATAAAATTTACTCTCCAAACTAAGGTCTAGAATAGAAAACCTCTTAAAGTAGGAATTACTAATATTTTGTCCCCCGTAGCAATCTTCTCACACATGCATGCTCTCTTTTCAACCTTTTTTTGTGAGGTCTTGTTAACCTTTCTTAGGCCTAGTTCTTTTCACACAGGATTCTACAGAATTAAGATTCTAGAAAATTCATCGAGAATCTGCTTCTCCCAAAATCTGTTGTCGAGTTCTTTTCTGGGATTGTAGGTTGAGATTCTGGAAAGACTTGTGTGTTGAAATGTTTGTACTACCCTTAGACAGAAATTGTTTGATGAATTTATTATCACTTTGTTCTTTATAACAATATCTATTCGAATATGAGTACGAAAGTCATTTACGAATGTCATAAAAAGTGCTAAATATTACATTTAGAATGGATTTAAAGTTTTGTTCATTACAAAAGTGGATGACCTAAAAAATGAATATCATAGAGTAGTCATCAGCTTTGCTCTGCCAGACGTTCATAACATCTGGTGTTGCTCCAGCAGCAGGCCTAGCACCTAGCGGTGCTTTCAGGATAAAATTCTTCTGTGCAGCAATGAGGATAATCCTCAAGTTACGGACCCAGTCCTTGTAATTGCTACCATCACCTTTCAACTTTGCTTTCTCAAGGAACACATTAAAATTCAACGAAACAACAGCACGGGCCATCTATCTACAACCAAACATAGACAAGTAAAATACTATCAGGTACTAAGTTCATGATAAATTTAAGTTCAATTAGTCATATTACTTAAGAACTCCCACTTAGAAAGACATCCCTCTAATCATCTAAGTGATCACGTGATCCAAATCAACTAAATCATAACCGATCATCACGTGAAATGGAGTAGCTTTCAATGGTGAACATCACTATGTTGATCATATCTACTATATGATTCACGCTCGACCTTTCGGTCTCATTGTTCCGAGGCCATATCTGCATATGCTAGGCTCGTCAAGTTTAACCCGAGTATTCTGCGTGTGCAAAACTGGCTTGCACCCGTTGTAGATGGACGTAGAGCTTATCACACCCGATCATCACGTGGTGTCTGGGCACGACGAACTTTGGCAATGGTGCATACTCAGGGAGAACATTTTTATCTTGAAATTTAGTGAGGAATCATCTTATAATGCTACCGTCAATCAAAGCAAAATAAGATGCATAAAAGATAAACATCACATGCAATCAATATAAGTGATATGATATGGCCATCATCATCTTGTGCTTGCGATCTCCATCTCCGAAGCACCATCATGATCACCATCGTCACCGGCGCGACACCTTGATCTCCATCGTAGCATCGTTGTCATCTCGCCAATCTTATGCTTCTACGACTATCGCTACCGCTTAGTGATAAAGTAAAGCATTACAGGGCGATTGCATTGCATACAATAAAACGACAACCATATGGCTCCTGTCAGTTGCCGATAACTCGGTTACAAAACATGATCATCTCATACAATAAAATTTAGCATCATGTCTTGACCATATCACATCACAACATGCCCTGCAAAAACAAGTTAGACGTCCTCTACTTTGTTGTTGCAAGTTTTACGTGGCTGCTACGGGCTTAGCAAGAACCGTTCTTACCTACGCATCAAAATCACAACGATAGTTTGTCAAGTTGGTGTTGTTTTAACCTTCGCAAGGACCGGGCATAGTCACACTCGGTTCAACTAAAGTTGAAGAAACTGACACCCGCCAGCCAACTATGTGCAAAGCACGTCGGTAGAACCAGTCTCGCATAAGCGTACGCGTAATGTCGGTCCGTGCCGCTTCATCCAACAATACCGCCGAACCAAAGTATGACATGCTGGTAAGCAGTATGACTTATATCGCCCACAACTCACTTGTGTTCTACCCGTGCATATAACATCTACGCATAAAACCTGACTCTAATGCCACTGTTGGGGAACGTAGTAATTTCAAATTTTTCCTACGCACACGCAAGATCATGGTGATGCATAGCAACGAGGGGGGAGAGTGTTGTCTACGTACCCTCGTAGACCGAAAGCGGAAGCGTTATAACAACGCAGTTGATGTAGTCGTACGTCTTCACGGACCGACCGATAAAGCACCAAAACTACGACACCTCCGAGTTTTAGCACACGTTCAGCTCGATGACGATCCCCGGACTCCGATCCAGCAAAGTGTCGGGGATGAGTTCCGTCAGCACGACGGCGTGGTGACGATCTTGATGTTCTACCGTTGCAGGGCTACGCCTAAGCACCGCTACGATATGACCGAGGTGGAATATGGTGGAAGGGGGCACCGCACACGGCTAAGGAACGATCACAAAGATCAACTTGTGTGTCTTGGGGTGCCCCCTCGCCCCCGTATATAAAGGAGGGAGGGGGAGGTGCGGCCGGCCCCCTAGGGGTGCGCCTGGAGGAGTCCTACTCCCACCGGGAGTAGGACTCCCCCCGCTTGCCTTGTTGGAGAAGGAAAGGGGAAGGGGGAAAGAGGAAAGGGGGCGTCGCCCCCCCTTCCTTGTCCTATTTGGACTAGGGGGGAGGGGGCGCGCGGCCTGCCCTGGCCGGCCCTCCTCTTCTCCCTTAGGGCCCATGTAGGCCCATTAACCCCCGGGGGGTTCCGGTACTCCGGTAAAATCCCAATTTCACCTGGAATGATTCCGATATCCAAATATAGGCTTCCAATATATCAATCTTTATGTCTCGACCATTTCGAGACTCCTCGTCATGTCCGTGATCACATCCGGGACTCCGAACAACCTTCGGTACATCAAAACATATAAACTCATAATGAAACTGTCATCGTAACGTTAAGCGTGCGGACCCTACGGGTTCGAGAATATGTAGACATGACCGAGACACGTCTCCGGTCAATAACCAATAGCGGAACCTGGATGCTCATATTGGCTCCTACATATTCTACAAAGATCTTTATCGGTCAGACCGCATAACAACACACGTTGTTCCCTTTGTCATCGGTATGTTACTTGCCCGAGATTCGATCGTCGGTATCTCAATACCTAGTTCAATCTCGTTACCGACAAGTCTCTTTACTCGTTCTGTAATACATCATCTTGCAACTAACTCATTAGTTGCATTGCTTGCAAGGCTTAAGTGATGTCCATTACCGAGAGGGCCCAGAGATACCTCTCCGACAATCGGAGTGACAAATCCTAATCTCGAAATACGCCAACCCAACATGTACCTTCTAAGACACCTGTAGAGCTCCTTTATAATCACCCGGTTACGTTGTGACGTTTGGTAGCACACAAAGTGTTCCTCCGGCAAACGGGAGTTGCATAATCTCATAGTCATAGGAACATATATAAGTCATGAAGCAATAGCAACATACTAAACGATCGGGTGCTAAGCTAATGGAATGGGTCATGTCAATCACATCATTCTCCTAATGATGTGATCTCGTTTAATCAAATGACAACACATGTCTATGGTTAGGAAACATAACCATCTTTGATTAACGAGCTAGTCAAGTAGAGGCATACTAGTGACAATCTGTTTGTCTATGTATTCACACAAGTATTATGTTTCCGGTTAATACAATTCTAGCATGAATAAAAAACATTTATCATGATATAAGGAAATAAATAATAACTTTATTATTGCCTCTAGGGCATATTTCCTTTAGTCTCCCACTTGCACTAGAGTCAATAATCTAGATTACACAGTAATGATTCTAACACCCATGGAGCCTTGGTGCTGATCATGTTTTGCTCGTGGAAGAGGCTTAGTCAATGGGTCTGCAACATTCAGATACGTATGTACCTTGCAAATCTCTATGTCTCCCACCTGGACTAAATCCCGGATGGAATTGAAGCGTCTCTTGATGTGCTTGGTTCTCTTGTGAAATCTGGATTCCTTTGCCAAGGCAATTGCACCAGTATTGTCACAAAAGATCTTCATTGGTCCTGATGCACTAGGTATGACATCTAGATCGGATATGAACTCCTTCATCCAGACTCCTTCGTTTGCTTCTTCCGAAGCAGCTATGTACTCCGCTTCACATGTAGATCCCGCCACGACGCTTTGTTTAGAACTGCACCAACTGACAGCTCCACCGTTTAATGTAAACACGTATCCGGTTTGCGATTTAGAATCGTTCGGATCAGTGTCAAAGCTTGCATCAACGTAACCATTTACGATGAGCTCTTTGTCACCTCCATATACGAGAAACATATCCTTAGTCCTTTTCAGGTACTTCAGGATGTTCTTGAGCGCTGTCCAGTGATCCACTCCTGGATTACTTTGGTACCTCCCTGCTAGACTTATAGCAAGGCACACACCAGGTCTGGTAGACAGCATTGCATACATGATAGAGCCTATGGCTGAAGCATAGGGAACATCTTTCGTTTTCTCTCTATCTTCTGCAGTGGTCGGGCATTGAGTCTTACTCAACTTCACACCTAGTAACACAGGCAATAATCCTTTCTTTGCCTGATCCATTTTGAACTTCTTCAAAACTTTGTCAAGGTGTGTGCTTTGTGAAAGTCCAATTAAGCGTCTTGATCTATCTCTATAGATCTTAATGCCCAATATGTAAGCAGCTTCACCGAGGTCTTTCATTGAAAAACTCTTATTCAAGTACCCCTTTATGCTATCCAGAAATTCTATATCATTTCCGATCAGTAATATGTCATCCACATATATATAATATCAGAAATGCTACAGAGCTCCCACTCACTTTCTTGTAAATACAGGCTTCTCCAAAAGTCTGTATAAAACCAAATGCTTTGATCACACTATCAAAGCGTTTCTTCCAACTCCGAGAGGCTTGCACCAGTCCATAAATGGATCGCTGGAGCTTGCACACTTTGTTAGCTCCCTTTGGATCGACAAAACCTTCCGGTTGCATCATATACAACTCTTCTTCTAGAAATCCATTCAGGAATGCAGTTTTGACATCCATCTGCCAAATTTCATAATCATAAAATGCGGCAATTGCTAACATGATTTAGACAGACTTAGGCATCACTACGTGTGAGAAGGTCTCATCGTAGTCAATCCCTTGAACTTGTCGAAAACCTTTTGCAACAAGTCGAGCTTTGTAGACAGTAACATTTCCGTCAGCGTCAGTCTTCTTCTTGAAGATCCATTTATTCTCAATTGCTTGCCGATCATCGAGCAAGTCAACCAAAGTCCATACTCTGTTCTCATACATGGATCCCATCTCAGATTTCATGGCTTCTAGCCATTTTGCGGAATCTGGGCTCACCATCACTTCTTCATAGTTCGTAGGTTCACCATGATCTAGTAGCATGACTTCCAGAACAGGATTACCGTACCACTCTGGTGCGGATCTTACTCTGGTTGATCTATGAGGTTCGGTAGTAACTTGATCTGAAGTTTCATGATCATCATCATTAGCTTCCTCACTAATTGGTGTAGGTGTCACAGAAACCGGTTTCTGTGATGTACTACTTTCCAATAAGGGAGAAGGTACAGTTACCTCATCAAGTTCTACTTTCCTCCCACTCACTTCTTTTGAGAGAAACTTCTTCTCTAGAAAGGATCCATTCTTAGCAACGAATGTTTTGCCTTCGGATCTGTGATAGAAGGTGTACCCAACAGTCTCCTTTGGGTATCCTATGAAGACACATTTCTCCGATTTGGGTTCGAGCTTATCAGGTTGAAGTTTTTTCACATAAGCATCGCAGCCCCAAACTTTCAGAAATGACAACTTAGGTTTCTTGCCAAACCATAGTTCATAAGGCATCGTCTCAACGGATTTTGATGGTGCCCTATTTAACGTGAATGCGGCCGTCTCTAAAGCATAACCCAAAAATGATAGCGGTAAATCTGTAAGAGACATCATAGATCGCACCATATCTAGTAAAGTACGATTACGACGTTCGGACACACCATTACACTGTGGTGTTCCGGGTGGCGTGAGTTGCGAAACTATTCCGCATTGTTTCAAATGCAGACCAAACTCGTAACTTAAATATTCTCCTCCACGATCAGATCATAGAAACTTTATTTTCTTGTTACGATGATTTTCAACTTCACTCTGAAATTCTTTGAACTTTTCAAATGTTTCAGACTTATGCTTCATTAAGTAGATATACCCATATCTGCTTAAATCATCTGTGAAGGTGAGAAAATAACGATATCCGCCATGAGCCTCAACATTCATCGGACCACATACATCTGTATGTATGATTTCCAACAAATTTGTTGCTCTCTCCATAGTACCGGAGAACGGCGTTTTAGTCATCTTGCCCATGAGGCATAGTTCGCAAGTACCAAGTGATTCATAATCAAGTGGTTCCAAAAGTCCATCAGTATGGAGTTTCTTCATGCGCTTTACACCGATATGACCTAAACGTCAGTGCCACAAATAAGTTGCATTATCATTATCAACTCTACATCTTTTGGCTTCAACATTATGAATATGTGTATCACTACTATCGAGATTCATTAAAAATATACCACTCTTCAAGGGTGCATGACCATAAAAGATATTACTCATATAAATAGAACAACCATTATTCTCTGATTTAAATGAATAACCGTCTCGCATTAAACAAGATCCAGATATAGTGTTCATGCTCAACGCTGGCACCAAATAACAATTATTTAGGTCTAATACTAATCCTGATGGTAGATGTAGAGGTAGCGTGCCGACCGCGATCACATCGACTTTGGAACCATTTCCCCCGCGCATCGTCACCTCGTCCTTCGCCAGTGTTCGCTTAATCTGTAGTCCCTGTTTCGAGTTGCAAATATTAGCAATAGAACCAGTATCAAATACCCAGGTGCTACTGCGAGCTCTAGTAAGGTACACATCAATAACATGTATATCACATATACCTTTGTTCACCTTGCCATCCTTATTATCCGCCAAATACTTGGGGCAGTTCCGCTTCCAGTGACCAGTCTGCTTGCAGTAGAAGCACTCAGTTTCAGGCTTAGGTCCAGATTTGGGTTTCTTCTCCTGAGCAGCAGCTTGCTTGTTGTTCTTCTTGAAGTTCTCGTTCTTCTTCCCCTTGCTCTTTTTCTTGAAACTAGTGGTCTTTTTGACCATCAACACTTGATGCTCCTTCTTGATTTCTACCTCCGTGGCTTTTAGCATCGCGAAGAGCTCGGGAATAGTCTTTTCCATCCCTTGCATATTATAGTTCATCACAAAGCTCTTGTAGCTTGGTGGCAGTAATTGGAGAATTCTGTCAATGACGCTATCATCCGGAATATTAACTCCCAGTTGAATCAAGTGATTATTATACCCAGACATTTTGAGTATATGCTCACTTACAGAACTGTTCTCCTCCATCTTGCAGCTGTAGAACTTATTGGAGACTTCATATCTCTCAATTCGGGCATTTGCTTGAAATATTAACTTCAACTCCTAGAACATCTCATATGCTCCATGACATTCAAAATGTCGTTGAAGACTCGGTTCTAAGCCGTAAAGCATGGCACACTGAACTATAGAGTAGTCATCAGCTTTGCTCTGCCAGACGTTTATAATATCTGGTGTTGCTCCAGCAGCAGGCCTGGCACCAGCGATGCTTCCAGGACGTAATTCTTCTGTGCAGCAATGAGGATAATCCTCAAGTTACGGACCCAGTCCGTGTAATTGCTACCATCATCTTTCAACTTTGCTTTCTCAAGGAACGCATTAAAATTCAACGGAACAACAACACGGGCCATCTATCTACAACCAAACATAGACAAGCAAAATACTATCAGGTACTAAGTTCATGATAAATTTAAGTTCAATTAATCATATTACTTAAGAACTCCCACTTAGAAAGACATCCCTCTAATCCTCTAAGTGATCACGTGATCCAAATCAACTAAACCATAACCGATCATCATGTGAAATGGAGTAGCTTTCAATGGTGAACATGTCAGGACACCGATTCCAAGTCACATCGATCTAGCCGGTAACACCTCATATCACTTTGCGGCCTCACGCACGGTATCCCACGGGTGTCGCCTTACCATGGCCCGGGACCGTTTGCGCCTTTTGGCTCACGTATATGATAGTGTCGCTAGCATCCATATGACAGAGAACCCGGGCCGACATGGCTAGTCGTGAACCCAAAGCGGCACAGACCTATGGAGACAGGCATACATGAATCACATCGAGCATGTCGGTCATCAGCGAGTGATTTCGGGCTGTAGCACTAGGCTAATAGGACTCCGGGGAAACCTGGGCTGTAGCAGGCTAGGCAGGACTCCGGATGTCACCGCGTGACACTTCCCCGAAGGGACAGACATAGGAACAACGTGAATCACATGCCGGCCAGTCAAGTGTCCTGAGCAGTAGTGCTGGGCTAGCAGGACTCCGGTGAACCGGGCTGTAGCGGACTACTATGGCTCGAGGAACACTAGACTACATTTCCCCATAAGAAAGGCTGCCAAGGATAAACAACTAGGTTGTCGGATCCCACTTATACCAAGCATTTCAATCATACACACAATATGCCCGATATGAGTACATACAACATGGCATCACAACAAAACTCTACAACTCAAGTACTTTATTTAAAGGCTCCAGAGAGCCATACATAACATGTTCATACAGATAGGGGTCACATGACCCGACACTCAAGTCATACAATCATACAAGCACAAGCGGAAGCGGCTAGTCTGAGTACAGACACTAGAAAGAAAGAAGGCTTCTCGAAGCCTGTCTATCTACATAGGGCCCTCCATGGCCAGGATCACCACCTGGGTGGCTAGTCACTCGTCGACATCAAGGTCTACATAAAACCCATCGGAGGGGGCGGTGTTGTCGTCTGAAAACAATAAATAAGCAAACATGAGTACAAGGTACTCAGCAAGTCTTACATCAGAACCTAATATACATGCTCATTCTCAAGAAGGTGGTGGGGTTATTGCAGCAAGCCAGCTTTAACTCTTGGCTAAGTTATCCTATGGAACTCCACTAGTAAAATAGTTTTCGCACACGAGTCCACTACTCACCAACACAATACTCCACCGGGGATCCTCTCTCGTCATCCTACGAGAGGGCCTTCCTCGGTACTCACACTTATCTTGAGTCTTTTAGTAGTATCCATTAACTTGTCTATGAACTGTATAGGCAACCAAGTAGTCCTTTACCGCGGACGCGGCTATTCGAATAGTTTTATACCCTGCAGGGGTGTACTTCTTCATACACGCTTTCACCACTTACCGCCTTTTACACGACATGTACTCGGCAACCTTCAAGCAGAAGCCCAGCGAGGGTGTCGGCCACGGCCTACCTAAACACTTAAGTCTCTAGTCCAGGTTTATCGCCTATCCAGGTTCCATCCGCAGGGAGTCCGGCCGAGGTTTCCACTTACGGCCCCAAACGATGTGAATAGGGTTCCCGAGACACCAAACGGGTGACTCGGTACACCGTGCCACGGTGTATCTACCGCAACATAGCCCACCCCTAGGGTCAGCGCTACGCACGGCCGCCAACACATAACCTACAAACACCAGAAACTATTTGCAACTCCTGGACAGAGTACTAGGGTATTTAAGAAGCCGAGAGGGTCAATTAAGGATCCCAATGCATGGTAGTAGCTGAATCTTAAATCACACATACAGATCTCAGTTCTTAGGGACGGCCTCAATGAAACAACCCACCACGTACTCCTACATGGTCTCTCATCGATACCTTTACCAAAACATGTTCAACACATCCCTCATATTACCAACATAATCATATCACTCTAGCCCATCACCCAGATGAACCAGACCTGACACAACTCTAAGCATAGCAGGCATAGCAAGGTAGGAATCACTTACATGGCTCAATCAACTCCTACACATGCTAGTGGGTTTCATCTAGTTACTGTGGCAATGATAGGTCATGCAGAGGATAAGGGTTCAACTACCGTGGCACACATCAGTTTGAATCGCGTTGTCTTAATGCAGTAAACAAGAGCAGAAGCGAGAACATGGGTTTGTATCGGAATGATCAATGGGTTGCTTGCCTGTTGTAGAGGTAGTAGGGTACCGCCCTTCAGACAGATACTCGGGGTTATCCTTGGAGGCAGAACCTACCACGAAAGTCACACCGAACATAATCAACACATGGCAATATGCAACAATATGATGCATGCTATGACATGGCAAGATGAAAGTGTCTTGGCCTAATGCAAGCTAAAACAGAAAGGGATGAACTCATTTGAATCAAAGATTCAAACGTTAGCTCATTAAACATGGCCTTATTAGTGCATTACCTTATTCTGCTTAAACAGCAAGGTTAACTTGTTTTCTCATGCATGAAACCATTACAGATGGATAGATTGAATTTTGCTGATCATTTTTCATATATAAAACTTTGCATTTGGAGCTATGGTTGATTTTCTATGATTTTTAGAAGTTTTGACTATTTTCTGGAATTTCCTATTAAAGAATAAATCCAATAATTGAATTAATGCGTCAGCATGACATAGATGTGACGTCAGCGGGTCAACTGGGTCGGCCAGGTCAAACCTGACTGGTGGGCCCTCTCTGTCAGTGTCACAACAAGTTAACAGAATTAGATTAACACTAATTAGCTGTCAGTGGGGCCTGTGCCCACATGTCAGTGACTGAACTAATTAAACTTAGTTAAAACTAATCCTAAACTAATTAGCAGACCGGCCCCACCTGTCATAGACTCAGGGGGGGTCTACCTGGGCCCACACAGGGGTCAAACTGAGTCAAACTCGTCGGCGGCTTGACGCCGGCGACGTCAGACGCGGCGGAGGGGCTCGGGTTTGCATTTCCTGCGACCAAAACGACGGTGGAGAGCAGCTACGTGACGCGGGGAGCGAGCCGCATCGTTTGGTGGAGGAAGTGGGGCTCGGGGAGGCCGGAAACGACGCCGAAGACGACCTTGGCGGTCGCCGGAGTTCGGGCGTGGATGAACCCGGCGCTACGGGGCACGACGAGGCGCGGGGAGTGGTGCGTTAGGCTCCTGGGAGCGCGTGGAAGACGAAGACGTGCTCGGGTTCGAGCTTACGCGCCTGTGGCCACGGCAGCGACATGGCCGGCGGAGCCAAGCTCTCGGCCTCGATGGCAGAGGGGGTTGGAGGACGCGGACGAGCGCGGGGAGAGGGTCGGAGGAAAGATGGGCTCACAGGGAACTCGCGGAGCAGGCTAGTGAGCTCGGGGAGGACTTGAGGCCGGCGAATCGAACGACGGCATCCGGCGGCCGTAGACGGGGAAGAAGGTCACCACGTCGTCTTGGGATCGTCCGAGCTTGCATGGGTCGACGGAGAGGTCGAGGACGGCAGCGCAGAGCTACTGGGCTTGTCGGAGAGGCGAGGGGGTGGCTCTGGTGTCGACTACGGCGAACGGCAGCGACAATGGCTCTCGGTGCGTGCGAGAGGAGAGCCAGAGGAGGGAGAGGAGCACGGGGAGAGTGAGGGAGGGATAGAGGGGGATGTGGGGGTCGGCGTTGCACCCCTAGACGCCTCCAGGGCGTCGGCAGAAGCAGGAGGTGGCCGACGTGTGGCCGCGGGCGCCGGCCACGCGCTCCTCGTCCTTCTGGCGGGAGGAGGACGACGACTGGCAAGGCCAGTCGGCTGGGCCGAGCCAGGTGGGCTGGGCCAGCACAGGTGAGGCCCAGGTGGGTTTCCCTCTCTCTTTTTTTTCTTATTTGTTTCTGTTTTCTATTTTTTCTGCAACTATTGGGCTTTATTAAAAAAATACTAAAACGTTTCCAAAAACCCTGAAAATAATTGTGGGCTCTGTTTAGAATATTTCCAACAACAAACATTTATTTCCAGAATTATTTGAGCATTTAAATTATTTTATAGCATTTAAATGCCCAAATTCAAATACTTATGATTTAATTCGATGACCTTCTGTTGACCTAGAAAATTGTGCACCAATTTTGCCAGAGGTTCCAACCCAAGACAAAGAGAGTGAACTTTTTAGAAGGGCATTTCAGGTTCATTGAAAATAATTTTAGTAAACCCTAGTTGTTTCCAGGGGGGTGTTGGGGGTTCTGTCTTCCCCATTTCAAATTTAAGAGGAATTTAAACATGATGCACACTCTAATGCTTGAACTAACTAGGGTGTGACAACTCACCCCCACTCAAAAGAATCTCGTCCCGAGATTTAGGATCCTCCGGGAAGAAGGTGGGGTACTCGAGTCGAAGACGATCCTCCCTTTCCCAAGTGGCTTCTTTCTCGGAATGGTGTGACCACTGAACCTTGAGAAACTTGATGTTATGGCGTCGAGTGGTACGCTCGGCTTGATCAAGGATACGAACGGGATATTCCCGATATGAGAGGTTATCTTGTAGATCAAGCGTTTCGTGGTCCACTCCACGGATAGGATCCGCGAAGCAACGCCTGAGTTGAGAAACGTGGAAGACATCGTGAACTCTGGAAAGATGCGAAGGTAGTTCCAATTGGTAGGCAACTTCTCCCCGTTTGGCAAGAATGCGAAAGGGTCCAATGTAACGAGGAGCCAATTTGCCTTTGATACCGAAACGATGGGTTCCCTTTAACGGAGTAACCCGAAGGTAAGCCTTCTCGCCGACTTCATAAGTCATAGGCTTATGTTTACGATCATATTGACTCTTTTGACGAGATTGGGCTGTTTTCAATTTCTCACGAATAACGCGAACCTGCTCTTCTGCTTCCTGAATCATATCCGGGCCAAAGAGTTGTATTTCCCCGGTTTCTGACCAGTTAAGAGGCGTTCGACATTTTCGTCCATAGAGAACTTCGAAAGGAGCCTTGCCCAAGCTAGTTTGATAACTATTGTTATAAGCAAACTCCACGAATGGAAGGCATTTCTCCCAACTCATTCCGAATGAGATGACAGAAGCTCGGAGCATATCTTCCAGAATTTGATTGACTCGCTCCACTTGACCATTTGATTGAGGATGGAAGGAGGTACTAAAAGAGAGACGAGTTCCCATAGCATTTTGGAAACTTTCCCAAAATCGAGAGGTGAAGAGACTCCCACGGTTTGAGTTAATTTCCAATGGAACACCATGAAGAGACACTATTCAGGAGATGTATAAATCGGCTAGCTGGCTAGCGGTGATACTCTCACGAACAGGTAGAAAGTGGGCTACCTTGGAAAGTCGGTCGATCACGACGAAGATGGCATTATTCCCTCTCTTGGTCCTGGGAAACCCAGTGATGAAATCCATACTGTTTTTATCCCGTTTCCATTCGGGAATAGCCAAAGGTTGAAGGGTGCCAGCAGGCCGTTGATGCTCTACTTTAACACGACGACAAACGTCACAATTAGCAATGTATTGAGAGATTTCTCTCTTCATCCTAGTCCACTAAAACCTCTAGCGTAGGTCTTGATACATTTTAGTACTACCGGGATGAATGGTGAGAGGGGATTCATGAGCTTCCTTAAGGATCAACTGGCGTAGATGTTGTTTCTTGGGAACCACCAAACGGTTCTCGAAGAAGACAACACCTCGCTCATCCATGGAGAAACATTTAGCAACTCCGCTAGCGATGTTTTCCTTTATCCGGGATATGCCCTTATCATACCGCTGGGCGGTTATGATTTGATCCATAAGGTTAGGTTTCACCACCAGGGTGGATAGAAAACCTCGAGGAATAATGTGAAGATTAAGCTTACGAAATTCCTCATGGAGAAGTAGTTGACTTTGTTGTAACATCAGGTTGTTACAATAGGACTTATGACTTAGCGCATCAGCCATGACATTGGCTTTGCCCGGGGTGTAAGTTATTCCTAAGTCGTAATCTGAGATCAACTCGACCCAACGTCTTTGCCTGAGATTCAAATCTGGTTGGGTGAAGATATATTTCAAACTTTGGTGATTGGTGAAGATCTCGCAACGATTACCGAGAAGGTAATGTCGCCAAGTTTTAAGTACATGGACTACAGCTGCAAGCTCTAGATCATGTGTGGGATAATTTTCCTCATGTGGGTGTAATTGCCGTGAAGCATATGCAATTACCTGATGATCCTGCATGAGTATGCAACCTAGTCCTTGTCGCGAGGCGTCGCAATAGATAATAAAATCCCTGGAGAAATCTGGTGGTACCAGTACGGGAGCAGATGTCAGGCGTCTTTTCAGTTCCTGAAAGCTGAACTCGCACTGTGGAGTCCACTCGAACTTTTTATCTTTCTTGAGGAGTTCAGTTAGAGGTTTAGCAACCTTGGAGAAATTCTCGACGAAGCGGCGGCAATAGCTCGCTAAGCCAAGGAAGCTCCGAACTTGCTTGACCGTCTCAGGTGGAGTCCAATCAAGGACGGCTTGAACTCGCCCAGGATTGACAGCAATACCCTTACCAGAGATTATATGGCCTAGATAGGTCACTTCTGGCAACCAAAATTCACACTTGGAGAATTTGGCATAAAGGCGATGCTCTCGAAGTTTCATCAATACCAGCCTTAGATGTTCGGCATGTTCCTCTTCATTCTTGGAGTAGATGAGTATGTCATCGAGGTATACTACGACAAATTTATCCAAATACTCCATGAAGACCGAGTTCATTGACCGGGAGAAGGTAGCTGGGGCATTGGTTAAACCGAAGGACATAACGGTGTACTCGTATTGGCCATAACGAGTAACAAAGGCCGTTTTGGGAATGTCCCCATTTCTGATTTTGATTTGATGGTAGCCTAACCTCAAATCCATCTTGGAAAAGACTGAGGATCCAGCGAGCTGATCATACAGATCATTGATCCTGGGAAGCGGATACTTCTTCTTGATGGTGACCAAGTTGACAGGTCGGTAATCTACAACCATTCGATCCGTTCCATCCTTCTTCTTGACGAAGAGGACGGGGCAAGCCCAAGGAGAGGAACTAGGACAGATGAAACCCTTTCTCAAGGACTCATCGAGTTGGTTCTTAAGCTCGGCTAGTTCTAAGGGTGCCATCTTGTAGGGTCTTCTAGAAATTGGAACGGTTCCTGGAACAAGGTCTATCACAAACTTGACATCCCTGTCAGGTGGAACACCTGGCAGTTCTTCTGGAAAGACATCCGGAAAGTCTCGGACTACCGGAACATCCTCAAGGTCTGGAAGGGGGTTGGCATTTAAGGAGTAAAGCTGGCGCTTGGCCACTCGAGTTAAGACATTGACTGTCTTGCCCGATGGGTGAGTAAGTTGAACGGTTCTAGTGGCACAATCAATCTTAGCATAATGAGCTGACATCCAGTCCATACCCAAGATGATGTTTATGTCCGAGGACTTGAGAGCTATTAAGGATGCAAGGAAGACAAGTCTATCGACAAGAATTTCGTTCCCATGGCTTACTCTAGAGGTTTGCCATTTGGAACCCGGAGTTTGAATTACCATAGAAATGGGCATATCACAGAATGTCGTGTTATGCAATCGAGCATAGTTCTCGGATATGAATGAATGAGATGCTCCAGTATCGAAAAGAACAGATGCCGGATGGCAGTTAACAAGGAGCGTACCAAGGACGACATTAGGATCCTCATGAGCCTCCTCGGCTGAAACATAGTTGACATGGCCACGGGCAGTGGTGACCGGCTTGGCGTAGAATGTCTTTCCCGCGGGCTTACCACGGCCAACAGACTTTCCAGTTTGATTGGGGTTGTTGTTCTGGGGACACTCTCGGCTATAGTGACCCGGCTCTCCACACTTGAAACAAGTCACCACATTGGGCGTGGAGCAGCATTAGCAGCGGGGCCACCATAGGGCTTGGGCGGTGCAAATTGCTGGTTGGGACGAGGCGCCTCAAAGGATGGCCTCGGGATGAACCTGGGTGGCAGTGTCGTGCTTGGGATCCACACCCGGCGCTTCTGAGCTCCAGAGCCGGATGAAGAGCCAAAATCACGGGAGTGCTTGCGTGAAGCGTCATAATCAGTCTGGCCTGTCTCAGCACTGATGGCTTTATTGACCAACTTCTGAAAGGAGGTGCACTCGTGCAGACGAAGATCGCGGCGAAGCTCAGGGCTAAGTCCCTTGCGGAACCTTGCCTGCTTCTTAGCGTCAGTAGATACCTCTTCAGGGGCATAACGTGCCAGATTCCCAAATTCACGACTATATGCATCCACAGTCAGTCTTCCTTGGGTGAAATTGCAGAACTCCTCCCTCTTGTGATCCATGAGACCTTCCGGAATGTGATGCTCACGGAAAGCCTCACTGAATTCAGCCCAAGTAGTGATTTGGCCGACCGGGCGCATAGCTTCAAAATTTTCCCACCAGAGGCTAGCAGGGCCTTCGAGATGATAGGCAGCATAAGTAACCTTGTCGGGTTCGGCTACATTGGCAGAACGTAGCTTGTGGGTGATGCTGCGAAGCCACTCATCCGCGTCGAGGGGTTCGACGGAATGGTTAAACTTTGGTGGGTACAGCTTGATAAAGTCATTGATTGACACCAAGTCATTTCGCGGATGGCGTGCAGTGTTCTGCTCAATCCGCTCCAGCAGGCGGTTAGTCTCACGCTTGTTTCTTTCCGCCTCCAGCATCACTTCGGCCAGAGAAGGCGGGTGAGGCAGATTTTCACCCCTAGCTGCACTGGCTTCCCCCTGCTCCGGGGCAGCAGGGTTGCTGCGGGTGTTGACCATCCTAGGAGAAAACAAGACAACGGTTTAGATAAGGATGGCTCAAACTTAGCAAGGAAGTGCAGAATGTAATGGATAACACGGAATGCAGAGATGTTCATCCGTATGTCATGGTAATATAAAACTGCCATATATATACCAACGGTCATACACATCATACATAGTTTAGTACAAGCCCAGGCTACAGTACAACTATGATGAAAGACGTTACATCTCATCGGAGGCATTCCAAGCTCCTATACATTATTTGTCTACACCTCCGGAATTGATTACACACCAAGTCATATTCCACAAGTCACGCAGGACAGTGGAGATACAACTATTACAATACTAGTGATACTACTACTAACTCAGACAGCTCCGTAGTAGTCCTCATAGAAGTCACCTCCATAGCCTGGAAGTTCAACGTGATCATCCGGGAACAGACGGTCCTGAGGAGCCTGTGGACCATAGGGGCTAGGATGAGGTCTTGGACCAACAAACGGTGGCCTGCGGGGACCACGGGGTGGGGTGATGCCTCCCACATCACGCCAATCCACCATGTCTGGCAGAGCAGATCTCACAGGATACAGATCCCTTGTATCCATACATCCAGCTTGCACCGCAGGTGCAAACCGAGTCAATGTGGCCCAATGATCAGCACGGGTATTGAAAAGCTCCAGCCTCAAGGCCCGATTCTCTCGGTCCTTATCTTCGAGCATCTCGGCAGTGGTACGAGTTAATGAGTCCTCCTGAGTGGAGTCAGCATAGATAGCCTGAAGATACCCTTGCGCTCCCGGAAGTGAAGCTGGCATGTAACGGAAGTCGGTGTTCCGAAGCAGGCCAGTCCGGACTCGCATGATGGTCATCATGGAATAGGCAGCATCCTGCACAGCCATCTCAACAGTAACCCCGAGTCCATAGGAACAGTGAAGGGGCTCGGTAGATCCAGGATAAGAAGGAAATATCCTGACGGTGCAGAAATATTGGCTTTGATTAAAGTCTCGGAACTGCTCTTCGACAGTGTATTCGGGATACCAACGGTAACCCGTCTCGATCATTACCCGGACTAACATAGCAGTATGACCGGGCACGTCGAGGCACCGGGTCAGGCGAACCACTTGGTTTTGAGCACGGTTGGCCATCTGAAAGCACAACCACAATGCAAAGACATTAGGATTTCTAGGGAAAATTGGACAGCATAACAGCTGTAAATGCTCAGAAAAAGATTTGAGACATCCACAACAGTCTGCAATACCACTCAACAACATCATATCAAGGTTCTGATTCAATTAGCAACATACTAAAAGTAGTAGAAACTGTACTGAGGCTTGTAACAACAATCCTATAAGCTACTACGGATTAGTAACACGTGAACCTGATAGAAGAAGAGAGCCTAGTCCTTAACCCACGTTGAATGAGAAGAGAATGACTCAGATCAGAGGGCATAGGGTAAAGGAGTAAAAGAGCCTTACGTTCCCTCCCACAATCAATTCCCCTACATATAACTAAAGCATTTCTAGACTCGACATCGACCAGTTTGGCTCAACGAACCTACAGGCAGTCCGGCTCTGATGCCAACGCTGTCAGGACCCCGATTCCAAGTCACATCGATCTAGCCGGTAACACCTCATATCACTTTGCGGCCTCACGCACGGTATCCCACGGGTGTCGCCTTACCATGGCCCGGGACCGTTTGCGCCTTTTGGCTCACGTATATGATAGTGTCGCTAGCATCCATATGATAGAGAACCCGGGCCGACATGGCTAGTCGTGAACCCAAAGCGGCACAGACCTATGGAGACAGGCATACATGAATCACATCGAGCATGTCGGTCATCAGCGAGTGATTCCGGGCTGTAGCACTGGGCTAACAGGACTCCGGGGAAACCCGGGCTGTAGCAGGCTAGGCAGGACTCCGGATGTCATCGCGTGACATTTCCCTGAAGGGACAGACATAGGAACGACGTGAAACACATGCCGGCCAGTCAAGTGTCCTGAGCAGTAGTGCTGGGCTAGCAGGACTCCGGTGAACCGGGCTGTAGCGGACTACTATGGCTCGAGGAACACTAGACTACATTTCCCCATAAGAAAGGCTGCCAAGGATAAACAACTAGATTGTCGGATCCCACTCATACCAAGCATTTCAATCATACACACAATATGCCCGATATGAGTACATACAACATGGCATCACAACAAAACTCTACAACTCAAGTACTTTATTTAAAGGCTCCAGAGAGCCATACATAACATGTTCATACAGATAGGGGTCACATGACCCGACACTCAAGTCATACAATCATACAAGCACAAGCGGAAGCAACTAGTCTGAGTACAGACACTAGAAAGAAAGAAGGCTTCTCGAAGCCTGTCTATCTACATAGGGCCCTCCATGGCCAGGATCACCACCTGGGTGGCTAGTCACTCGTCGACATCAAGGTCTACATAAAACCCATCGGAGGGGGCGGTGTTGTCGTCTGAAAACAATAAATAAGCAAACATGAGTACAAGGTACTCAGCAAGTCTTACATCAGAACCTAATATACATGCTCATTCTCAAGAAGGTGGTGGGGTTATTGCAGCAAGCCAGCTTTGACTCTTGGCTAAGCTATCCTACGGAACTCCACTAGTAAAATAGTTTTCGCACACGAGTCCACTACTCACCAACACAATACTCCACCGGGGATCCTCTCTCGTCATCCTACGAGAGGGCCATCCTCGGTACTCACACTTATCTTGAGTCTTTTAGTAGTATCCATTAACTTGTCTATGAACTGTATAGGCAACCAAGTAGTCCTTTACCGCGGACGCGGCTATTCGAATAGTTTTATACCCTGCAGGGGTGTACTTCTTCATACACGCTTTCACCACTTACCGCCGTTTACACGACATGTACTCGGCAACCTTCAAGCGGAAGCCCAGCGAGGGTGTCGGCCACGGCCTACCTAAACACTTAAGTCTCTAGTCCAGGTTTATCGCCTATCCAGGTTCCATCCGCAGGGAGTCCGGCCGAGGTTTCCACATACGGCCCCGAACGATGTGAACAGGGTTCCCGAGACACCAAACGGGTGACTCGGTACACCGTGCCACGGTGTATCTACCGCAACATAGCCCACCCCTAGGGTCAGCGCTACGCACGGCCGCCAACACATAACCTACAAACACCAGAAACTATTTGCAACTCCTGGACAGAGTACTAGGGTGATTTAAGAAGCCGAGAGGGTCAATTAAGGATCCCAATGCATGGTAGTAGCTGAATCTTAAATCACACATACAAATCTCAGTTCTTAGGGACGGCCTCAATGAAACAACCCACCATGTACTCCTACATGGCCTCTCATCGATACCTTTACCAAAACATGTTCAACACATCCCTCATATTACCGACATAATCATATCACTCTAGCCCATCACCCAGATGAACCAGACCTGACACAACTCTAAGCATAGCAGGCATAGCAAGGTAGGAATCACATACATGGCTCAATCAACTCCTAGACATGCTAGTGGGTCTCATCTAGTTATTGTGGCAATGACAGGTCATGCAGAGGATAAGGGTTCAACTACCGTGGCACACAGCAGTTTGAATCGCGTTGTCTTAATGCAGTAAACAAGAGCAGAAGCGAGAACATGGGTTTGTATCGGAATGATCAATGGGTTGCTTGCCTGTTGTAGAGGTAGTAGGGTACTGCCCTTCAGACGGATACTCGGGGTTATCCTCGGAGGCAAAACCTACCATGAAAGTCACACCGGACATAATCAACACATGGCAATATGCAACAATATGATGCATGCTATGACATGGCAAGATGAAAGTGTCTTGGCCTAATGCAAGCTAAAACAGAAAGGGATGAACTCATTTGAATCAAAGATTCAAATATTAGCTCATTAAACATGGCCTTATTAGTGCATTACCTTATTCTGCTTAAACAGCAAGGTTAACTTGTTTTGTCATGCATGAAACCATTACAGATGGATAGATTGAATTTTTCTGATCATTTTTCATATATAAAAATTTGCATTTGGAGCTATGGTTGATTTTCTATGATTTTTAGAAGTTTTGACTATTTTCTGGAATTTCTTATTAAAGAATAAATCCAGTAATTGAATTAATCCGTCAGCATGACATAGATGTGACGTCAGCGGGTCAACTGGGCCGGCCAGGTCAAACCTGACTGGTGGGCCCTCTCTGTCAGTGTCACAACTAGTTAACAGAATTAGATTAACACTAATTAGCTGTCAATGGGGCCTGGGCCCACATGTCAGTGATTGAACTAATTAAACTTAGTTAAAACTAATCCTAAACTAATTAGCAGACCGGCCCCACCTGTCATAGACTCAGGGGGGGTCTACCTGGGCCCACACAGGGGTCAAACTGAGTCAAACTCGCCGGCGGCTTGACGCCGGCGACGTCAGACGCGGCGGAGGGGCTCGGGTTTGCATTTCTGGCGACCAAAACGACGGCGGAGAGCAGCTACATGACGTAGGGAGCGAGCCGCATCATTTGGTGGAGAAAGTGGGGCTCGGGGAGGCCGGAAACAACGCCGGCGATGACCTTGGCGGTCGCCGGAGTTCGGGCGTGGATGAACCCGACGCTACAGGGCACGGCGAGGCGCGGGGAGTGGTGCGTTAGGCTCTAGGGAGCGCGTGGAAGACGAAGGTGTGCTCAGGTTCGAGCTTACGCGCCTGTGGCCACGACGGCGACATGGCCGGCGGAGCCGAGCTCTCGGCCTCGATGGCAGAGGGGGTTGGAGGACGCGGACGAGCGCGGGGAGAGGGGCGGAGGAAAGATGGGCTCACAGGGAACTCGCGGAGCAGGCTAGTGAGCTCGGGGAGGACTTGAGGCCGGCGAATCGAACGACGGCATCCGGCGGCTGTAGATGGGGAAGAAGGTCACCACGTCGTCTTGGGGTTGTCCGAGCTTGCGTGGGTCGACGGAGAGGTCGAGGACGGCAGCGCAGAGCTGATGGGCTTGTCGGAGAGGCGAGGGGGTGGCTCTGGTGTCGACTACGGCGAACGGCGGCGATAATGGCTCTCAATGCGTGCGAGAGGAGAGCCAGAGGAGGGAGAGGAGCACGAGGAGAGTGAGGGAGGGACAGAGGGGGACGTGGGGGTCGGCGTGGCACCCCTAGACGCCTCCAGGGCATCGACAGAAGCAGGAGGTGGCCGGCGTGTGGCCGCGGGCGCCGGCCACGCGCTCCTCGTCCTTCTGGCGGGAGGAGGACGACGACTGGCAAGGCCAGTCGGCTGGGCCGAGCCAGGTGGGCTGGGCCAGCACAGGTGAGGCCCAGGTGGGTTTCCCTCTCTCTTTTTTCTTATTTGTTTTTGTTTTCTATTTTTTCTGCAACTGTTGGGCTTTATTAAAAAATACTAAAACATTTCCAAAAATCCTGAAAATAATTGTGGGCTCTGTTTAGAATATTTCCAACAGCAAACATTTATTTCCAGAATTATTTGAGCATTTAAATTATTTTATAGCATTTAAATGCCCAAATTCAAATACTTATGATTTAATTCGATGACCTTCTGTTGACCTAGAAAATTGTGCACCAATTTTGCCAGAGGTTCCAACCCAAGACAAAGAAAGTGAGCTTTTTAGAAGGGCATTTCAGGTTCATTGAAAATAATTTTAGTAAACCCTAGTTGTTTCCAGGGGGTGTTGGGGGTTCTGTCTTCCCCATTTCAAATTTAAGAGGAATTTAAACATGATGCACACTCTAATGCTTGAACTAACTAGGGTGTGACAGAACATCACTATGTTGATCATATCTACTATATGATTCACGCTCGACCTTTCGGTCTCAGTGTTCTGAGGCCATATCTGCATATGCTAGGCTCGTCAAGTTTAACCCGAGTATTCCGCGTGTGCAAAACTGTCTTGCACCCGTGGTAGATGGACGTAGAGCTTATCACACCCGATCATCACGTGGTGTCTGGGCACGACGAACTTTGGCAATGGTGCATACTCAAGGAGAACACTTTTATCTTGAAATTTAGTGAGGAATCATCTTATAATGCTACCGTCAATCAAAGCAAGATAAGATGCATAAAAGATAAACAAAACATGCAATCAATATAAGTGATATGATATGGTCATCATCATCTTGTGCTTGCGATCTCCATCTCCGAAGCACCATCATTATCACCATCGTCACCGGCACGACACCTTGATATCCATCATACAATCATTGTCGTCTCGCCAATCTTATGCTTCTACGACTATCGTTACCGCTTAGTGATAAAGTAAAGCATTACAGGGCAATTGCATTGCATACAATAAAGCGACAACCATATGGCTCCTGCCAATTGCCGATAACTCGGTTACAAAACATGACCATCTCATACAATAAAATTTAGCATCATGTCTTGACCATATCATATCACAACATGCCCTGCAAAAACAAGTTAGATGTCCTCTACTTTGTTGTTGCAAGTTTTACGTGGCTGCTACGGGCTTAGCAAGAACCGTTCTTACCTACACATCAAAATCACAATGATAGTTTGTCAAGTTGGTGATGTTTTAACCTTCGCAAGGACCGGGCGTAGCCACACTCGGTTCAACTAAAGTTGGAGAAACTGACACCCGCCAGCCACCTGTGTGCAAAGCATATCGGGAGAACCAGTCTCGCGTAAGCGTACGCGTAATGTCGGTCCGGGCCGCTTCATCCAACAATACCGCCGAACCAAAGTATGACATGCTGGTAAGCAGTATGACTTATATCACCCACAACTCACTTGTGTTCTACTCATGCATATAATATCTACGCATAAAAACTGGCTCTGATGCCACTGTTGGGGAACGTAGTAATTTGAAAATTTTCCTACGCACACGCAAGATCATGGTGATGCATAGCAACGAGAGGGGAGAGTGTTGTCTACGTACCCTCGTAGACCGAAAGCGGAAGCGTTATAACAACGCGGTTGATGTAGTCGTACGTCTTCACGGCCCGACCGATCAAGCATCGAAACTACGACACCTCCGAGTTTTAGCACACGTTCAGCTTGATGACGATCCCCGGACTCCGATCCAGAAAAGTGTCGGGGATGAGTTCCGTCAGCACGACGGCGTGGTGACGATCTTGATGTTCTACCGTCATAGGGCTTCGCCTAAGCACCGCTACAATATGACCGAGGTGGAATATGGTGGAAGGGGGCACCGCACACGGCTAAGGAACGATCACGAAGATCAGCTTGTGTGTCTTGGGGTGCCCCCTCGCCCCTGTATATAAAGGAGGGAGGGGAGGTGCGGCCGGCCCCCTAGGGGTGCGCCTGGAGGAGTCCTACTCCCAGGACTCCCCCCGCTTGCCTTGTTGGAGAAGGAAAGGGGAAGGGGGAAAGAGGAAAGGGGGGCACCCCCCCTCCTTGTCCTATTTGGACTAGGGGGGAGGGGGCGCGCAGCCTGTGCTGGCCGGCCCTCCTGTTCCCCCTTAGGGCCCATGTAGGCCCATTAACCCCCCCGGGGGGGGGTCCGGTAACCCCCCGGTACTTCGGTAAAATCCCGATTTCACCTGGAATGATTCTGATATCCAAATATAGGCTTCCAATATATCAATCTTTATGTCTCAACCATTTCGAGACTCCTTGTCATGTCCGTGATCACATCCGGGACTCCGAACAACCTTCGGTACATCAAAACATATAAACTCATAATGAAACTGTCATCGTAACGTTAAGCGTGCGGACCCTACGGGTTCGAGAACAATGTAGACATGACCGAGACACGTCTCCGGTCAATAACCAATAGCGGAACCTGGATTCTCATATTGGCTCCTACATATTCTACGAAGATCTTTATCGGTCAGACCGCATAACAACAGACGTTGTTCCTTTTGTCATCGGTATGTTACTTGCCCGAGATTCGATCGTCGGTATCTCAATACCTAGTTCAATCTCGTTACCGGCAAGTCTCTTTACTCGTTCCGTAATACATCATCTCGCAACTAACTCATTAGTTGCATTGCTTGCAAGGCTTAAGTGATATGCATTACCGAGAGGGCCCAGAGATACCTCTCTGACAATCGGAGTGATAAATCCTAATCTTGAAATATGCCAACCCAACATGTACCTTCGGAGACACCTGTAGAGCTCCTTTATAATCACCTAGTTACGTTGTGACGTTTGGTAGCACACAAAGTGTTCCTCCGGCAAACGGGAGTTGCATAATCTCATAGTCATAGGAACATTTATAAGTCATGAAGAAAGCAATAGCAACATACTAAACGATTGGGTGCTAAGCTAATGGAATGGGTCATGTCAATCACATCATTCTCCTAATGATGTGATCCCGTTTAATCAAATGACAACACATGTCTATGGTTAGGAAACATAACCATCTTTGATTAACGAGCTAGTCAAGTACAGGCATACTAGTGACAATCTGTTTGTCTGTGTATTCACACAAGTATTATGTTTCCGGTTAATACAATTCTAGCATGAATAATAAACATTTATCATGATATAAGGAAATAAATAATAACTTTATTATTGCCTCTAGGGCATATTTCCTTCACACCAGTGGCGCAACACTGGTCGTGGAGAACTTGCTGACAAACAAGAACACGTAAATGGCTGGACCACAACCAAAAGCCACCATGACACTGAGGTCAAGAAGAAGAATGCACCCCTTGGTTGAAACCATCACACTTTGCCTCCAGTTCCCCACTGACTTGTTGCCGGAAAGGACCCTCTGCCCTCTAGCGCTAGATCAAGAAGCGCCGACTCTGTTGACGAGCAGAAAGGGTCGAGAAACTTGAGAAGGCGCTTTGTGTGTAGATGAGGGAAGCCAAACAATCTCGTCAATCGCCCAGAGAATGTCGTCACGACTACTAGGGACCTCTCTCCAAGAAGTCCAACTTCATAAGATGCAAACATGGCAACTTGAAAAAAAAATTAGACATTCGTTTTGGATAGAGAAGCTCCACTAGGTGGTGAGGTACCTACACAAACACTAAGATAGTATGTTGTAATATATTAGATTTAAAAGGTAACAAATGGATGGGACAAGTTACTGTCATCACTAAAAAAATGAACAACATTCATTAACAATGAATAACCTTAACATGGCAGGGAGTAGAAGACAATACCATGAAATTGATGCATATCTATGAAAATTATAATTCACCATCTTGCAAAGTTGAAGATATTTAAAGCCTTAGCCCCTTTTTCTTTGGGCCGCGGCTGAATGAAAAACACCTGGAGCTGGTAGAAGTGGAGAGGACCAAAAAGTATATGCGACAAATGCTTTTAGTACGGCTGATGAGCCCGTAGCTAGTGATGAAAGTCCGAAACCTCTGTATGTCGAAGATGTTATTTAAACGCCGATTTGCCTAGTTATGTTGTATATTAGCCAAAATACTAATAATGCAACTTTAACATGCATCAAAATCAGTGTAACCAAAGCAAACCAATTTGTATTTAAATGGTTAGGAGGACAGTGGTATCCTCTGCCCACCAGAGTTGAATCTCTCGGAGGTGCTCATAGGCGTAGGGTGTGCGTGCGTTCATGGGTATGAGTATATGTGCGTATGTATGAGCGTCTGTCCGTACTGTGTTAAAAAATAATCAATGTAACCAAAGCATTCATGGATTAAATATGGAAGTAATATCATATACTGGTATTATATGCACATGCATGATACTCTACTACCGTACCATACTTCCACTACGACCAGCCTTCTTTTTTTAGACAAACCATCCATTATAATCTATGCCGTCTATCATCAATCGGGCGGTCCATTTTCGTTTCTTCTCTTTCCTTCATCTGAAAGCCCAGATTCATTCCACTGCAGTCGCCCCCCACTCGTCCAGCCGACCACCCGACCGTCACCTACTCCGGCGATCCTCACCGCCGGCCCGATGCCTCCACCACCACCCCGGCACCTGGCCGGAGACCCCAACCCCAAACCCGCGCCCGCCACCTCGCATTCCGGCATGGTCAAGCTCCTCGCCGACCTCCTCCACCACACCGTGCCGTCCGCCTGGCCGCCGGCGCTCGCGGCGCCGCTGCTCCGGAGCCGCCTCGCCCCGGCCCACGTTTCCTCGCTCCTCCTCCTCCCGGCCTCGCTCGCCCGCCCGGACCTCTCCCGCCGCTTCCTCCTCCTCCTGCCTCCCCACCTCGTCTCTCCGCTCTGCCTCTCCCTCCTCGCGCTCTCCTTCATCTCCGCCCCTGCCTCGCCGTCCCGCTCCCGCTCCCCCTCCCCGCACGCCGCCTCCCTCCTGCTCTCCCTCGCGTCCTCCTCCCCGTCCGCCTCCACCTCGTTCTCCTCCCTCTCCCACGCCTCCTCCCTCTCCCCCTTCCCGCCTGGCGCCACCGCCGCCGCCGCCTCGCTTCTCGCCTCCTCCTACCTCCGCCTCCGCCGCGCCCGCGACGCGGCCGCCGTCCTTCACCTCTCCCTGTCCGCCGGCATCACTCCCAACCAGTATACGGCTTCCCACATTTTGTTTTCCCTTGTCAAGATTCGTCAGTTCACCCTTGCCCGTGCCCTGTTCGATGAAATGCTTCGGTCCGGTGCTCGCCTGGACGAGCACATTTACACGGCTGGGATTCGGGCTTACTGCGAGGCCAGAAATCTTGACGGTGCCAAGGGGCTTCTGGCAAGGATGCATCATGAGGGGGTCAAGGTCAGTGTGGTGCCGTACAATGTATTGATTTACGGATTGTGCAGGAATCATCGCATTCAGGAGGCAGTGGAGGTAAAGAACAGCATGGTGGCCAGAGGAATCAAAGCTGATGAAGTGACTTACCGTACGCTCGTGTATGGGTTTTGTCGGGCGGAGGAGCTGGAAATGGCATTGAGAATGACATATGACATGGCCAGGCTGGGGTTTGTGCCATCAGAGGCCAATTGCTCATTTATGCTTGATGGGCTACGAAAGAGGGGGGATGTTCGGGAGGCTTTCAGGTTAGCTTGTCAGTTGGGCGAGTTGGGCATGGTGCCCAACATATTTGCATATAATGCCTTGCTTGATAACCTGTGCAAGAGCGGTATGTTTTGCGAGGCAGATCGGCTTTTCAGTGAGATGGTAGACAGGGGTCTGGAGCCAAATGAGGTGACTTATCCTATATTGATACATTCACTTTCGAAAAGGGGGATGATGGAGGATGCACTTGACCTGTTCGATAGGATGAGGGAGAAGGGTGTCAGAGTGACAGTCTATCCGTACAATTCCTTGATTAATGGTTGCTGCAAACAGGATGATTTAGACAGGGCGATGGGCTTCCTGAGTGAGATGACTGACATTGGAGTGACACCAAATGCAGCTTCATATTCTCCACTAATTGCTGGTTTCTGTAGAAAAGGGGATCTAACCAGTGCCATGGAACTCCACCGGGAGATGGCTCAGAAGGGTGTTGCATGGAACACTTATACGTTCACAGCACTTATCAATGGTTTGTGCAAGAATAAAAAGATGGATGAAGCTTCTCAGTTGTTTAATAAGATGATTGACAGCAACCTAGTACCAAATGAAGCAACTTATAATGTCATGATAGAAGGGTATTGCCTGGTAGGCAATATAAGAAAGGCATTCCAGTTGTATGATCAAATGGTTGATAGCGGCCTCACACCTGACAATTACACGTATAGACCATTGATAACTGGATTATGCTTGACCAGTGGAGCGTCGAAAGCAAAGGAATTTGTTGCTGACCTAGAAAACAACTGCCCGCTGAACAAATTTAGCCTAACCGCACTTATGCATGGATTGTGCAGAGAAGGAAGGTTGACCGAAGCTTACCATGTCTGGAATGAGATGGCAATGCAGGGAGTCAATCTTGATCTTGTCAGCTTCACCATTATTGTGTATACAGCCTTGAAGCACCATGATACGGAAAAATCATGCGTGTTATTGAGGGAGATGACAGAAAAATGTGTCAGGCTAGACAGTGTGTTCCATACATGCATGATTGACATGCACTCAAAAGAAGGAAATATGGTCCAAGCTTTAAACTGTTGGGATAACATGATTACTGATGGCTGCTTTCCAAATACCATCACATATACAGTTTTAGTAAATAATCTCTGCAAGTCCGGGCATTTGAGCAGCGCAGAGGTCCTCTGTAAAGAAATGTTATCCAGTCAGTTCCTTCCTAACAATTATACTTTTAATTGTTTTCTTGATTGTTTTACAACTGAAGGTAAACTGGAGAAAGCTAAAGATCTTTATTTCGCCATGCTTCGAGGCTCTCTTGCTAACACAGTGACAATTAACACATTGATCAAGGGGTTATGTAAGGTTGGGCAGATTCAAGAGGCAATTGACCTTATTAGTAAGTGTACTGAAAATGGTCTTTTTCCTGATTGCATTAGCTATTCTACTGTAATACATGAGCTCTGCAAGAAGGGTGATACAAATAAAGCGTTTGAGCTTTGGAATGAAATGCTGTACAAGGGATTGAAGCCTGACATTGTAGCATATAATATTTTGATAAGGTGGTGCAATGTTAATGGTGAACTTGAGAAGGGTTTGGGAATATACAATGATATGATTAAGAAAGGGGTGCAACCGAACTGGTGCACATATAGAGCTCTTTTCTTAGGAAATTCTCTGATGACCAGCAAGCGAGATACTATACTGCTGAATACCTGATGTTTAGGGTCACCGTTTTCAATCTTTTCTGACTCACATCGCACCGAGGAGTGCCCTGAGCAGTTGCTGCATGGACAATCTGGGGCTACCAGCATATGCAATTTCTTCTTTCAGGTGCACAATCTAACCTTTTTTTTTCAAATCACAACCTAACTGTTGGTCTTGTACTTCCTGTCATGTTTTAGTAATAGGTTTTAACCTGACAATGCTGTATCAGTTATTACCAGTGGATTATACTGCCCTGGGCAGCTGCTTTTTTATACTGTCAGCTGTTGGTGCTGTTTCTTCCATGACAGTTTCCCTTTTGCATAGTATAAGGAGTTGTCCGGTTACTCCAAAATAGACTAATTACGTGCTTCATTTCAAGGATTCTTCTTTGCTGCCTTTAATTGTAACTGGAATGAATGAAATAAGGAAGATCGAGCTTAACGCGTACTGTTTGCAGTTTCCGTTCTTAACATGTAAATAGAAAATTATGTACAATTTGCATTGTCAAATTTGGGAAGAAAAGCAAGACTAAATAAAATTTGGTATACAGTTCTATTTTGATCAAGAAACATGGGCATTTAAACTTTTTAACAGAGGGTGATGCCTAAGGTTTTGAGCATATCAGTGAAATGGATGAATTAGTGGTGGTTGGAGTGGTTAATGAATCTGAAGCATGCAGGACACATGCCTTGTTCCGCTTTTTCATGCTGTGCGGTTGATGAATCTGGCCATGACATAGTATATGTAGCTCCGACTCCTCAAAATCTAAGCTCCGCGACCATAACCAGGGTTTTACAGTTGCAGTCATCTGCATGGTACAACTTATCTGCCATTTTTATGCTTTAGTTCAACTTTAACATCTGTGTGATGCTAGTATGTTAACTGCAATGGACAGAAAACTGAACATGCATGCTCTGTAACAGGAACGTGGTGTCTGTAATCGTGGTCTGTACACCATGACCAACCTAATTTCTGATTGTGTGGTCATCTGTACAGACTCCACTTTTCCTAGTTTCTGATGATGTGGTCATCCATTAGTTATGGAGCAACTGGGCAAGGTCTCTTGTTTTGCAAACTACTCACAATGCCTGTTCATAATTCATTTTTTGTTTATCTATTATGGGTTGTCGCCTTGTGATATATAGCATGATCTGATCGAACATATTCTATTTGTTGTATTGTTACCAGGAACTATGCTGGAAGCCTGGATAAGACAATTCTGTAATTGGGATATTTTTGCGCTCATCCTTCTGAAATGAAAGAAGTTCAAGCAGATAATATAGGCATCTGTCATTGAAGTTTCCTTCGTTTGCTCAGGCTGCACAGTTTGTTTGATGTACAAGTACAATAGATCCATTACCTGTACAAACTGTGGCGGTCCCTCCATATATAGAAGCAAAGCCATAAACGTATCATGCATACGCTTCAACAGTTTAATCCTGAGAAGCATGGATAATTTCATTAATTTTTCTTGGTGTCAGGCTATCAGCAGTATTGAGTAATCTGTTTTTTTTTTCTTGTTTGTGAAGCAAATGTTCCCGTTAATATGTTGTGAAAGAACTACTCACTTAATCATGTCTCTTAAGTCAAACCTGTTTAAGTTTGACCAAGTTTATAGGAAAAAAACACATCTACAATATTTATGCATGTGCCTACTATTGATCCATTGATTCTCTGGATTGATAGGCCCTTTTTGTGGCGTACGGTATTTCAAGATGTTCATGTAGTCCTATGTCGTCTAGCACACTTTGCAGCAAACTGGTGAGATGCTCTTAAGAGCATGTACAGTACAGAGAAGCGTGGTAAGAGAGAAGTGATGAGCAGGCCACCATGGAAGGTTGTCATTCAGTTCCTCGTTGTCATACTTTATGGTTCTTCATGCACAACCCTACTTGATAGAAAGTTGTAAAACTACTAAACTAGGCTGCGCCTGTGTCCATAGAAACTGATGATGCTTTTTCTGAGTGCAGGATACATTAGTTGGTGAATCTGAGTATGTCGATGATCACAGGTCTAGTATGACAGTTGTGAAGCTGAATGGAAGATTGAACAAGTGTGGTGTCATCAGTCCATGCTTGGACCTTGGAGATCGAGTCCTGGAGTGCAAGGCTGCTCCCCTTACCTCAGGTTAGTCTATAGAAAACAAGCCAGTAACCCATTTTTTCTAGATGGCAGCATTCCTGCATTCATTAAGAAGAAAAGAGTTGTTTGGTTAATTAGGGAAAGCCGGGCGAAAACCAGATTGCCCAGTTAATTATGTAAAACCAGGTGAAAACCATCACAACCGCTGAGTGGCACAAGACACCCCACACACACCACTCCAAAGAGAGATGTGTTGTCAAACTTTCAACAGTGTTTCCTGAGGGCTTGATTTTGCGTGGATCATTCTTACTGCATCTGTTGGTATAATGGATCATGATGAAGCTAGGGGAAAGAATGTGTGAGAGAAGGTTCAGTTTTTTTTTTCTTTTTTTGAAAGAAAAGGTTTTTCTACTAGGAGAAAGAAAGATTTGCTGTTGTTGGCCCAATTGGTCTGTCTGCTACCATTGGCTCCTAAAACGTGCATCCATTTTTTCCCTGCAAAGAAAAAGAAAAAATAGAAACTTGCACCCATTTGTCCAGTTGATCTAATTACAGTATATGCCAGTCAATTTGGGAAGTACATTCATTTTTGCTGTTTTTAAATTGGTTCAGTCGAATTTTGTAGCCGTTGGATTCTCAGCCCGAATCTCAGCTCGTGTGTGCTGAGTTATCAGTACACGTTTTGTTTCTTGGTCCGTGTCTGTGGTGTTCGGGGTGGTTCGTTTTCGGGTTTTTTTCTGGCAAACCTGACCTGGTTTGGAGGGTGGGGCTGATTGGTGACCTTTTTTATTTTTCTTTTTACTTTGTATCGACTCAGCCGCATGTCAGTTCGCCCTCGCCCGAGTCCCGGGATGGAGGGAGTAGGCATGGCAAGTGGGGCTGGCCATGGGGGCAGCGGCAGTAGTCCACACCGGTGAGACAGGTAACGGTGCACATTCCCCTTCCCCTCTCTCCCCTCCCACGCTTAGTCTGCAGTGTGTTTCTTGTCCGCGTTGAGTCAGGGGTTATCATTCAGAGATAAGGGTTATGTGCTTGGTCTTTCATTCAGTCAGTCCGATATAAGTCTCTAATAAGTTTGTTCATTCTTCTGTTTGTGAGCTACAATCATTTTTTTTCTTCAGTTTGAGCAAGTTTGTTCATTCTTCAGTTTGCAAGCTACAATTTTTTTTTCCAGTCAGTCTTTTTTTATTATTATTAATGTTTCATCAGCCTTCGTTCCCCAGTCTGCAAAATTGCATGACTCTTGTACTTATCTTCTAGCATTTTCTGGCAGCCGAGATTGAGGATGCATGCTCAATTCTTGAGTTAGTTTTCCTTCTAAGAATTCTTAGTTTTCATCAATTCTTGTTTCCAAATTTAATTCTTTAAACGCCGCCTTAATTCTTTGAACACTCTCTTATGCCCTTCTCTAAATCTCTCTCCTCGGTGGCACACTTTATTACCAATCTAGCGTAATAAATAAACATCAACAAAGATGGTTTTGTAGTAGTGGTAGCTACTTTTTTTAGATCCATGTGCCATTCTTTCAGTCATTTGTTTAGTGGCTAGCTGATATGTGGTATGTTGTGAAAACTGCGCACCACATATATGCAAAATAGTTATAAAGTGAAGAGTACTACACCACCAACTTCTAAATGTGTGCACAATGCTTTTCTTACATATATACCACACCAACCTTCACTCAAGGGAAAAAGGTTCTGTCATGATATATACCAATTCGTCTGCAACAGAATAGCTCTGCTCTCACATGCCATTTCAGCGAGTTGGTTGCACTAACTTACTGCATCAAAAAGGTGCTAGGCACATAACTAGATCAGAGGGGTAGTGTTGGTAGAACTAACTTACCGCATCAAATAGGTGGTAGCCTTATAAACAGATCAAAGGGAGGGCCTTGGTAGGTCTAACTTACTGCATCAAATAGGTGGTAGTAAAATAAATGGATCAAAGAGAGCGTGAGAGAAGAATGAGAGATGCAAGAATAGATGGAAATAGGAGACATCAGAAACATTTGCACGTTCTGGGTGACTTAGGACCAGAGTGACCAGGTTGATCTTGATCAGTGGGAGATGTAGAAGCTTCCTTTCTATTGATTGGCCTTTTATTACGGTTCATCTGGCCGGTTCTTTGGGTACCTTCACTTCAGCACGATTCACCCACGTGGTAAAATCATTTGAGAGGCCAATCCTGTGCTGCCACTAGCCATCTGATAGGTATTGCTCTTAGTTGTTGGATGGTGTTCTGGACTACGCCCAAGTAGCCAGCAGTGACAACTCTGAAAAGACACCGACAGTCCATCTGTCAGCGACCTTCATGCTCTATGGCTTGACTGGTCATTTGGCCCACCTCACTGCTGCTCCCCGCACATCCCGCAGGTGCTCCGATCGGTGTCAGCGACAACTCTGAAAAGACATCACTCACATAGGCGCAGGAGCTTCAGCTGTGCAGGACATCGATTTGCCCATTGTGCCGCCTGATGAAGCCATGTACCTAGGGTAGGGGCACGGACCTGTTCAAGGAGCCTTATCCTAGGATATCCCTAGGAGAAGTCACCTTTCAATCGACTTGAAGGTATTCCACTCGACGGATTCAAGACACTCGACCAGAAAGCTATCACTCGACCATGAAGCCAACCACTCGATCGCCAGGAGACCTATAGTCATCCCGCAGGCAAACGGTCAGCTGTTAAGTAGTCTTTATGGTCATTATAGCGCTCTATTAGGGGCGTTACCAGTAACGCCCAACCTTAAATGTACCTTAAACCCTGCATTACTGAGGGCAGGAGGGGGCCGGCGAACTCTATATAAGCCACCCCCTCCTCAGTATGAAGGGTTCGCATCCCTGTTATTCACACGCCAGTAATCCAGTCGACCGCCTCCGGGCATCGAGACGTAGGGCTGTTACTTCCTCCGCGAAGGGCCTGAACTCGTACATCTTGGTGTGTTTACAACTTCCCAATACCTGAGATCTAGTCTCTCCATACATACCCCCCTACATCACTGTCAGAGTTAGAACTACGACAGTTGGCGCCCACCTTGGGGCAGGAATCTTAGCGCCTGATTGGAGAAGTTGCGATTTGTCCGATCCCTTTGATCATGGTTTCATGCGGAGTTTTAGTGGAGGGCCGCGAGATCCGCCTCGGCGCGCTCACGTTCATCACCGACGACTCCGCCTGGCTTCAGGAGGCGCCACTCGACATCGACGCGCTCCCCGTCCGCGATGCGACGCATTTCCGCGCATGCGTTCGTGGCGTCCTCCTGCGGCAGCCGTCGGCCCAGTATCGGTCGGCCCCCGTATCGTCTCCCCACTCTGTCTCCCACCGGCGCAAGCGCTCCGGTCGGTCGAGACTTCAGAGGTGGGTGAGGCATGCCGTGGCTCGCCAGTCGGCCGCCCCGCAAGTCGCGGCGAATCCCTCTGCGGCCTGTTCGACCTGTCGACTGGTTCCGCGGAGACCGCATCCGAGTGCGACAGCAGCGACCCAACGGCTGAGATCCTGGCGGTCGATGGAACGCACAGTCCTCCCAGTTTCCCTCGCGCTGATGGAGGCGCGGGTGGGGGCGACCCGTCGCATCCCCATGATGAGTATCTCCCCGAACCTCTCACGTCATTACAGCGAGAGGAGCTTCGCCGCCGGAACACGGACGCACTCCACACTCCTATCGTCGGAGAGACACCCGAGGCCCGGGCCTTGGAGGACGCGCGCTTGGCTAACTTGGCCGAGCGCACTCGACTGGAGAATCTCCAGCGAGCACTCGACGAGCAAGCACGTCAGCGGGCTCCCGAGTCTAGTCGACGTCAGCTCTTCCCGCCGACGCAGGTATACCGAACCCCAGTTCAGAATTTGGCCGCCGCGGCCTGTATAGCAGAATCGATTCAGCCCTCCCAGTCGGAGGCTGGCAGGGGCTTGTTGCAGATTAGAGCGTTGCTCCGGGCGGCGGGAAACCAGAATTCCACTGTTTCTCAGTCGCGGAATAGAATCCATAGTCGATCCGTTGCAACAGATACAGTCCAGTCGGCTCACAGCCCGCGGTCGCCCCCGAGGCGTAAGGGACGTGGCGACCGGCATGATCAGTACAGAAGGAATGAGCAGTATGATCACCGATCCGATCGTGATGATCGACGTCGAGTGCCAACCCCTCCCCCGAGGAGCGGGTCATGTGCGCCTCGACATCGAGATGACAGGCGCCCTCATAGCGTTGGGCAGAGGATTCCCGTCGACCCCAGGGACCCAGGCTTTGACGCCAGATCTGTCCTCGTTCAAGGCTTGGTTGACAGGAACAGGGCTCATCGGGAAGGCCAGAACAGAGATGCGCCCGCCAGCAGCAGAATACGTGTTTCAGGGCCAGAGTGTTTCAGTTGAGCCATTAGGGCCGCGGTGATTCCTCCCAACTTTCGGTTGGCAACTGGAGTCAGCAAGTTCACCGGTGAGTCTTAGCCTGACACTTGGCTCGAAGATTACCGAGTGGCTGTACAGATTGGCAGTGGCAATGATAGGTGGCTATGAAGCATTTGCCTCTCCTGTTAGAGGGCTCGGCCAGAGCGTGGCTGAATCAGTTAGCACCCAGCAGCATCTACACTTGGAAGGATCTCTCTCGAGTGTTTGTCACAACCTTTGAGGGAACATGCAAGCGACCCGCAGGCCTTACAGAATTGCGGTCTTGCGTGCAGAAGCCGAGTGAAACTCTGAGGGATTACATCCAGAGGTGGATCACTTTGCATCACACAGTTGAGAACGTACCGGATCACCAAGCAGTTTGTGCCTTTAAAGAAGGCGTCAAGAACAGGGAGTTGAACCTGAAGTTCGGTCGGATCGGAGAAATGTCCCTGAATCGGATGATGAAAATTGTCACCAAATATGCTAAAGGAGAAGATGAAGATCGACTCCGGAGTGGCAAGCAGAAAGCAGTCGCCCAGGAAACCGGAGGCAATTCCAGTCGAAAGCAGAAGCGGAAGGCCGAGCCGGCCGCCCCTGGGGAGGCCCTGGCCGCAACCCAGGGAAATTTCAAGGGAAAACCCAAAGGCCCCTGGAAGCCCAAGAAAGTCAAGGATCAAGATGGAAATGATGTTTTGGATCTGCCATGTCACATCCACACCAAGAAAGATGAGGAGGGTAATTTTATTTACCCAAAGCATACCACTCGACAGTGTCGGCTCCTGATCCAGCAGTTTCAGGGCAAACAGTCCAAAGATAAGGAAAAAGAGTCGGACAGAGTTGAGGACAACGAAGACAGTGACGATGGATACCCCCAAATCAATTCCACCCTGATGATTTTTGCTGATGTCGAAAGCAAAAGTTGACTGAAAGTCATTAACCGTGAGGTGAATATGGTTGCTCCGACGACACCCAGTTATCTGAAGTGGTCTCAGACTGCCATCACATTCGACCAGTCCGATCACCCTACGCACATTGCCACCCCTGGGAGGCAAGCTTTGGTGGTCGACCCAGTTGTCGAAGACACTCGACTGACCAAAGTACTGATGGATGGTGGCAGTGGCCTGAACATATTGTATGCTGAAATATTGAAAGGGATGGGTATTCCGATGTCCAGGCTCAGTGCCAGCAACATGAGCTTCCATGGAGTCATTCCTGGAAAGAAAGTCGAGTCACTCGGCCAGATTGCTCTCGACGTGGTTTTCGGTGATTCAAAGAATTACCGTAGGGAAAAGTTGACATTTGAGGTTGTGGACTTCCAAAGTGCTTATCATGCTATTCTGGGCCGGCCAGCTTATGCACGCTTCATGGCTCGACCATGTTACGTGTATCTCAAGTTGAAGATGCCTGGCCCCCGAGGTGTGATCACCGTTACCGGCAATCGGAGGAAAGCAGAAGAGTGTTTTCAGAAAGGATCGAAGATTGCTGACGCTCAGATGGCAGTTGTTGAGCTACAAGAGTACCAGAAGACTGCTGATCCGAGTGAAATGCTACGAGCCAAGAAGCCTACTTCAGAATCTTCTTTTTAGTCGTCCGGTGAAACTAAGCTAGTGCACATTCACCCGACCGACCCCGACGCTGCTTCGACTCACATCTCGACGACGCTCGACTCCAAATAGGAAGAAGCGCTCATCCAGTTCCTCCGTGAGAACTGGGACGTCTTCGCATGGAAGCCTTCTGACATGCCTGGAGTTTCCAGGGGGCTGGCTAAGCACCGTCTACGAGTCGACCCGAAGTCCAAGCCCGTGAAAGAACATCTTGGACGGTCCGCCGTTGTAGGATCGTAAGTATGTCTAGAGGGGGGTGATTAGACTACTTGACCAAATAAAAACTTAACCTTTTCCCAGTTTTAGTTCTTGGCAGATTTTAGCTATTTTAGGACAAGTCAAGCAATCATCACATAATTCAAGCAAGCATGCAAAGAGTATATTGGCAGCGGAAAGTAAAGCATGCAACTTGCAAGAATGTAAAGGGAAGGGTTTGGAGAATTCAAACGCAATTGGAGACACGGATGTTTTTCCCGTGGTTCGGATAGGTGGTGCTATCCTACATCCACGTTGATGGAGACTTCAACCCATAAAGGGTAACGGTTGCGAGAGTCCACACAGGGCTCCACCCACAAAGGGTAATGGTTGCGCGAGTCCACACAGGGCTCCACCCACGAAGGGTCCATGAAGAAGCAATCACCCACAAAGGGTCCACGAAGAAGCAACCTTGTCTATCCCATCATGGCCATCGCCCACACAGGACTTGCCTCACTAGCGGTAGATCTTCACGAAGTAGGCGATCTCCTTACCCTTACAAACTCCTTAGTTCAACTCCACAATCTTGTCGGAGGCTCCCAAGTGACACCTGGCCAATCTAGGAGACACCACTCTCCAAGAAGTAACAAATGGTGTGTAGGTAATGAACTCCTTGCTCTTGTGCTTCAAACGATAGTCTTCCCAACACTTAACTCTCTCTCATAGGATTTGGATTTGGTGGAAAGAAGATTTAAGTGGAAAGCAACTTGGGAAGGCTAGAGATCAAGATTCATATGGTAGGAATGGAATATCTTGGTCTCAACACATGAGTAGGTGGTTCTCTCTCAGAACATACGAGTTGGAATGGTGTATGTGTTCTGATGGCTCTCTCTTCCAATGAAGAGGAGGTGGAGGGGTATATATAGCCTCCACACAAAATCCAACCGTTACACACAGTTTTCCAATCTCGGTGGGACCGAATCAACAAACTCGGTCGGACCGAAAATGTAAACCTAGTGACCGTTAGAGATTTTCGGTGGGACTGACATGCAACTCGGTAGGACCGATATGGTTAGGGTTTGGGCATAACGTAATCTCGGTGAGACCGATTACACAAACTCGGTGAGACCGAATTTGGTAATTAGCTAACCAGAGAGTTGGTCAGGTAAACTCGGTGGGACCAATTTGCTCTTTTGATGAGACCGAAAAGTTATAAAGGGGAAACACTGAATTTACATTGGAATCTCGGTGGGACCGATTCGCTCTTCCGGTGAGACCGAAAAGTTACGAAAGGGAAACAGAGAGTTTGCAATCCCATCTCGGTGAGACCGAGATCCCTATCGGTAGAACCGAATTGCTAGGGTTTGGCAGTGGCTAATGACAAGTGAAACTCGGTGGCGCCGGATAGGAAGAATCGATAGGACCGAGTTTGGCTTAGGGTTTAGGTCATATGTGGATATGGGAAAGTAGTTGAGGGTTTTTGGAGCATATCACTAAGCACATGAAGCAAGAGGCTCATTAAGCAACACCTCATCCCTCCTTGATAGTATTGGCTTTTCCTAAAGATTCAATGTGATCTTGGATCACTAAAATATAAAATGAAGAGTCTTGAGCTTTTGAGCTTGAGCAAATCCTTTTTCCTTAGCATTTTGAGGGTTTCACTTTCACATCCATACCATGCCAATCATTGAGCTTTCCTGAAATAATCATCTTGAAATAGCATTAGCTCAATGAGCTATATATTGTTATGAATTACCAAAACCACCTAGGGATAGTTGCACTTTCAATCTCCCCCTTTTTGGTAATTGATGACAACATATAGATCAAAGCTTCGACAAATGATAATAAGCATGAAATATATCGTCGCTTTGAGAAGTATGTGATAAGTAAGAGCTCCCCCTAAATTTGTGCATATTTAAAATTTGCTTTGGACTGCAAATGCACAAGGAGTTAGAGTCATGGGTTACTCTTTCATGTCACATACATCTTGGTGGAGCGCTTAAAATGATAAGAATGAAATACATGCACTCATCACCAAGAATAGTGACGTAGATAAGATAATAACATTAAGCAAGCATTAAGTGTAGCTTATGATTAAACATATGATCATCAATGTCTCACAAATAATGATGTAGTATCTCAAGCACTCAAAAGCAAACAAGTTTGAAAAACCACCAAATAAAGCAAGAGAGAAAAGCAACACTCTCTCTCTCAAAGCCTATGATCTATACATTTTTCTCCCCCTTTGGCAACAAGTTACCAAAAAGTTCCTAGAAAATGCATAGTACTAGATCGACGCTCAGGCTTGATCTTCTGGTGATGGTGGAGTCCGGATCACTCCAAGGACGAAGGCTTCTGTAGACGCTGAAGTAGACGCTGGAGTTGGAGCTGAAGTAGATGCTGGAACTGGTGAAACTGAGGCTGTAGCTGGTGCTGAGGTGGTGGCTCTTGTGTCAGCAACTGGCACGGCAGACGACCTTGGACCTCGTGGCACTCTGGCAAAGGCATGAGTGGTAGTCCTGCCTCTCCTCTCCTGCATATCATCTTGGAGCTGCTCCACTGCAGTCTGAATCTTCGTTACCTTGACATCCAAGTCATAGAACTTTTTTTCCATGATTCTCTCTAGGCTTGCCTGGTTTTGAGTTAGGGTGGCTAGTCCTTGCTCAATCCGCAGGGTGGATGCAATCAGGTAACCAAGCTGCTCTTGTTTGGTCTTCAAGAAATACTCAGATGCCTCCTCTTGAGTTGGCATCTTGGCAGCTTTCTCCTTCTTTGCCTTTTCCTTCTTTGCGTATGCTTGGGCAGATGATGGCTCGTTCTCAGTCATGACAACTTGATTGTCCTCAAAATCTAGACGGATGGGCAGGTGTTCCTTGTCCAATAAATATATGCCCGTGCCTATCTTGGAGTTAATGAGCTCCTGGATCTGAGGGGCATATCCGCAACTCCTCTTTTGATCTGCTGCAGTCCTTTTGATAGTTTCCACTATGAGGCTCATCACCTTGAACTTCTGAGGCACATCAAATACATGTAGCAAGTTGATAGCATGGCCTCTGATCATCTTGTGATCTCCAGACTTGGGCAATAAGGTGTGCCTCAAGATCCAATTGATAGTTGGCAGCCCTGACAGAAGGTAATGCACATACCCAAATTTGAAGGTGTCAAGAACTTCATTGGGAATTTCCTTGTACATATCGAACATAGAGTTATGGTCCATCTTCTTCTTGGCATATATGTCCAAGTCATCATCATGCTCCTCTGGGGCATTAATGATCTGTGCCCACTCAGCAACTGTGGATTGGTACCTTGTACCCTCAGACATCCATGTGATCCTCCCATCTGAATAAAAATGTGTTGTGGAGTAGAACTGCATTATAAGCTCCTCATTCCACTTTGTGAGCTTCTGCCCAACAAAGTCAGCTACTCCACAAGCTATGAAGCTGTCTTGCACTCCAGGATAGTGCTCCTCATTGTCCTTGATGTACTGCCAGTCAACCCATCTCATATCACAGACTATTGGCTTCTTATCAAGCAGCACTGTCTCATAGAAGTCCTGCTGTTCCTTAGTGTGGAACCTGTAGTCAACAACAGTCCTCCTCCTTGAAGCATACGGGTCTGCTTCTCTCCACTTCCTCAGCCCTGAATCTCTCCTGAGTTTCATGTCCTCAGCCACAGGATGCGCATTGTTGTGGTCTGGGATATTGGGCTTGAGCTTTCTCAGAACTTGCTCTTCATCCTCTTCTTCAGCAACAGTCTCAGGCACTGGGGCCTTGTTCTTTTCAGCTGCAGGAATGCTCCTTGTATTCCTCTTTGGTTTTGGCTTGGAGGCAGCTTTGGGCTTAGATGCAGTAGCCCCTGATCTTATGGCATCACCCATCAGCTTGGGTGCCTTGGGTGCTGGTGTAGCTACCTCTTCTTCCTCTTCCTCTTCCATGATGGAAGCCTTTCCTAGTACTCTGGCTACGGTCTTTTTGATCCTTTCCTTTCTTTTCTTTCCCTCAGCAGCAACCGACTCTTTGGGTGCAGGCTTCTCAGTTGAAGCTCTTGTCTTTGACATGGGCTGCCTGCCTGCTGGCCTTTTGATTTTCAGTCCTGGCTTTGTGCCTTGAGCTGGCTCAACTCTCTTTGATGTGGTCTCTTCCTCTGCCACATAATCTTCATCTTCTGAATCAGAAGTTCTCTTCTTCCTCTGTCTGGTGGCAGCTTTTGGCAAGTTGCTAGGGGTGCTCCTGCTGCCCTCATCTGAAGAGCTGGAGGGACTAGTGCCCTCACTCATGTGCACCTGCTGCTCTGACATGTTCTGGCTGTCACTTTGATTAGACATGCTGCAAGCTCTGACTGCTGACCCTGTGAACAGTTTATAGATGAGGTAGAAAATATGAGCATCACAAAATGCAGAGATTTTTGCAAAAGAATGATCCAAAAACTTAGTTTTAGTTTCCCACTGAAATCATCTCAGATCTATCGATTTTCAAACTCGGTGATACCGAAGCAGTTTTGGAACCTAAACTAGTGAACTTGGTAGGACCGAGTCACAGTTCGGTGGCACCGAGACGCTAGGGTTTTACAGAGTTCCAAAATCGGTCACACCGATAAGTAATTCTCGGTCAGACGGAGTCTCACTTGTTTCGGCGGAAACCTAACCCTAAAATTTTCGAATCAAAGCTAATCTACAGGCGTATTGACTGGATAGGAGTGTTTCAATCGTGGCAAGAATCATGAAGAACACAATGTGCTAGGAATCGGATGGGGAATAGCACTATGATCGAGTCCATACCCTAGTTCGGCGGAGACTCGCTACGGCGGCAACGGCGGGGCAGAATTCCCGTTGACGGCGACGGAGACCAGCGACTGGAGGCGGCTGGCGGCGAGAAGATGATCCGGAGACCACGTTGGCAGAGCAGGCTATCGCGCGGGCGAAGGGGTTCGAAGAAATTTCCAAATTTTTCCCGTGACTATATATAGCCCGACCCTGTCGGTGTGACCGAGTGGAACAACTCGGTGGCACCGAGATTCATAACTGCATGCAGTTACTGAAACTCGGTGTGACCGAAATGTTCAAATCGGTTGCATCGAGATCGAAAACCTAGATCAACTTAATGATCTCGGTAGGACCGAAAGTGGGGTATCGGTCAGACCGAGAATCATAAAGAGGTTTTGAAAGTTTAAGTCTATGACGAATCGGGGACTCCGAGCGCTCCTCACACAGAGTGGTTCGAATCTGACTTGATCAAATTTTGTGATGCAGCATGAATAGAGTTTGAGACGAGAAAAGCATAGATAGCTAGAGGAGGTACTTAGGCATTCTTGTCCATCCACTTGGCAAAAGAAAATAAAACCAAACAATCAAAACAACAAGTGGATGTCCTCGAATGAGCAAAATATGCAATCAGCATGCTCACACAATAAGATGGTAAATGAAATATGTGGCAAGGCATGCACAACCAATTTTAGCATCTATCAAGCAATTTGCGATGACAAGGTCATCTATATATGAGTATATTGACTTAGGAGTCAAGTGAGAGCACTTGATCATAGGTCATACTCATCGTTTAAGCTCAAGTGGGGTTACCACTTTTACATAAAGCATTGTTGTGTTCACATCTTTAGAGTTGCTTTAGCTCAAGTCTTAGAGTAAAGCTCCCCCTAGATGTGATATCCCCCTAAGAGGGATGAACTAACCTTGGGTTTTGTCGATGATGACTTCATGTAGATGTTGAAGATGTGGATGCTCAATGTTGATGTAGATCACTTGGAGCTATCCATTTGAGTGAATTGCACTTTCAATACCTACATGGGTTAGTCCCACAAGGAACAAACAAGGATACCCATAGACATAGAGTGATGTATACAAAAGATGATGTCCATGAAAACTTTTAGGTTACCTTGTCCCTTGTCTTACCAACAAGAGGGTTTGTGACTCCTTGAACCAGTGCAAGATGTGGAAGTTAATTGCACTTGTTCTTGCCAAAATGATAAGAGTGAAGTATGTAGGCGGAGTCACCCTCAAGAACTCTCTAGTTCTTCTTCTTTTGGATCCACATCATCTTGATGGGAATCCTTGGAGTTGTATTCGTACTTGATGAAGTGGAACTTGAAGTAGTCTTGGGAATCCACTTGACTAAGGTCTTAGGAGCTTCTTCAAATGCGTCCATTTCCTCTTGAAGCTTGTCCTTGCCTTTTTGCTTGTAGTCTTGTGGTGAAAGATCATCTTGAGCTTGTGTCCCCTTGAAAGAAGTATACTTCTCTTGTTGAGGAACAAACTTTGTCTTGGGGTATTGATCTTCTTCCCACTCAACTCCATTGGCATTGAACTTTCGTTCAAAACCAACACCTTGATTTTTCCGGTGCATTCCTTGCTTGCGCACAATTTGCTCGAATTGCTTACTCCCGGCAAGGCTTTTGTACACTCCTTTCTCTATAATTCCCTTCAATAAACTATTTTCTTGCTCAAGTGTAACTTGGCTAAGAGAATCATTAGTGGAATCAAGAGAACTACTAGAAGCAACAATATTGGATTTAGCATGACCATTGTTACTGCTAGAGGAAGAATCTTTCTTGTTCTTGTTACTAGACTTGACTTGAGGCATGTAAGTGGATAAGAGTAAATGCTTGGCAATGTAAGAAGAGCTTTTCTTGCGGAGATCATCATTGATTGCTTTTAAGAACTCATGCTCTTGCTCAAGATTGAGCTTTTCAAAGCGTAATTTCTCATGAGCTCTTAAAAGTTCTCGATGATCTTCGAAGATAGTTTCATAAGCTAACTTAAGAGTATTTAGTTCTTTAGTTAGAGCCTCAATCTTCTCCTTATCATTGTCATTCGTTTTATCTTGATTAGCATGTTTAATTGACGTTTCATCATAGTATTCATCACTAGAGTTGTCAACAAGCAAATCATCACCTAACAAGTCATCTTCATCACTATTGAAATCAACATACTCGAGATGTGTTACCTTAGGACCTTTGGCCATGAAGCATCTTCCAATTCCTTCATTTGGTGAGTCAAATATGTCGTAGGAGTTGGTTGACACAAGTGCTAGACCGGCAACACCTTCATCTTGAGTATCTTCGGAGTCGGAGTGATAACTTCTCTCGGAGTGGCTGTCGGAGTCGGAGCAGGATACCCATTCACCAACATGAGCTTGATGTCTTCGTTTTGTGTAGCTCCTTGATGATTTTTCCTTCCTTTCCGAATCCTTGCTTCTCCGTGAGTATCTTCGTTCATAACGATCATCTCTACTCCTCCTCTCTCTTGGTGGTGATTCTTTGCTTCTTCTTTTTGGAGAATCTTCTCTTCTCTTGTAGGGAGCCGTACACTCATTGGAATAGTGTCCGGGTCTTCCACAACTGTAGCAGTTTCGCTCTCGACTAGAAGATCTTTTGTCATTGTAGGACCTTGACTTGAAGCTTCTATCTTTGTTTCTACTCTTGTAGAACTTGTTGAAGTTCTTCACCATTAAGCTCAATTCTTCATTGAAGTCTTGTTTCCCACTTGATGATGTAGGGGCTTCACATGAGGCTTTATAGGCACCACTTGATTTGTTGTGAAGTTCCTCTTTATCCTTAAGTGACATCTCATGAGCAACAATTCTTCCAATCACCTCCGTTGGCTTGAGATCTTTGTAATTGGGCATCATTTGGATCAATGTGCAGACGGTATCATATTTTCCATCCAAGGCTCTTAGAATCTTCTTGATGATGAATCTGTCGGTCATCTCTTCACTTCCTAAGCCGGCAATCTCATTTGTGATGAGAGCAAGCCTAGAGTACATTTCAGCGACACCTTCACCATCCTTCATCTTGAACTTGTCAAGTTGGCTTTGAAGCACATCCAACTTGGATTCCTTGACGGAGTTGGTACCTTCGTGCATATCAATCAAAGTGTCCCAAATTTCCTTCGCATTCTCAAGACGGCTGATTTTGTTGAATTCTTCGGGGCACAATCCGTTGAAGAGAATATCACAAGCTTGAGCATTGTATTGCAACATCTTCAACTCATTCCGCGGTAGCTTCACGGTTTGGTTCTCTCCCATCAAAGAAGTCACCTTGCAAACCAACACACACAATAGCCCAAACGGCGGGGTTATGTCCAAGAATATGCATTTTCATTTTATGCTTCCAACTAGCAAAATTAGTACCATCAAAGTAAGGACCTCTACGGTGATAATTTCCCTTGCTAGACGCCATACTCTCTTAGGTTGTGAAACCAAGGCTATGACCATCAAAGCTATGGAGATCAAAGCAAATGGAGACCAAAGCTCTGATACCACTTGTAGGATCGAAAGTATGTCCAGAGGGGGGGTGATTAGACTACTTGACCAAATAAAAACTCAACCTTTTCCCAATTTTAGTTCTTGGCAGATTTTAGCTATTTTAGGACAAGTCAAGCAATCATCACATAATTCAAGCAAGCATGCAAAGAGTATATTGGCAGCGGAAAGTAAAGCATGCAACTTGCAAGAATGTAAAGGGAAGGGTTTGGAGAATTCAAACGCAATTGGAGACACGGATGTTTTTCCCGTGGTTTGGATAGGTGGTGCTATCCTACATCCACGTTGATGGAGACTTCAACCCACAAAGGGTAACGGTTGCGAGAGTCCACACAGGGCTCCACCCACAAAGGGTAATGGTTGCGCGAGTCCACACAGGGCTCCACCCACGAAGGGTCCACGAAGAAGCAACCACCCACAAAGGGTCCACGAAGAAGCAACTTTGTCTATCCCACCATGGCCATCGCCCACACAGGACTTGCCTCACTAGCGGTAGATCTTCATGAAGTAGGCGATCTTCTTGCCCTTACAAACTCCTTGGTTCAACTCCACAATCTTGTCGGAGGCTCCCAAGTGACACCTAGCCAATCTAGGAGACACCACTCTCCAAGAAGTAACAAATGGTGTGTAGGTAATGAACTCCTTGCTCTTGTGCTTCAAACGATAGTCTCCCCAACACTCAACTCTCTCTCATAGGATTTGGATTTGGTGGAAAGAAGATTTGAGTGGAAAGCAACTTGGGAAGGCTAGAGATCAAGATTCATATGGTAGGAATGGAATATCTTGGTCTCAACACATGAGTAGGTGGTTCTCTCTCAGAACATACGAGTTGGAATGGTGTATGTGTTCTAATGGCTCTCTCTTCGAATGAAGAGGAGGTGGAGGGGTATATATAGCCTCCACACAAAATCCAACCGTTACACACAGTTTTCCAATCTCGGTGGGACCGAATCAACAAACTCGGTCGGACCGAAAATGTAAACCTAGTGACCGTTAGAGATTTTCGGTGGGACTGACATGCAACTCGGTAGGACCGATATGGTTAGGGTTTGGGCATAACGTAATCTCGGTGAGACCGATTACACAAACTCGGTGAGACCGAATTTGGTAATTAGCTAACCAGAGAGTTGGTCAGGTAAACTCGGTGGGACCGATTTGCTCTTTCGGTGAGACCGAAAAGTTACAAAGGGGAAACACTGAATTTACATTGCAATCTCGGTGGGACCGATTCGCTCTTTCGGTGAGACCAAAAAGTTACGAAAGGGAAACAGAGAGTTTGCAATCCCATCTCGGTGCGACCGAGATCCCTATCGGTAGAACCGAATTGCTAGGGTTTGGCAGTGGCTAATGACAAGTGAAACTCGGTGGCGCCGGATAAGAAGAATCGATAGGACCGAGTTTGGCTTAGGGTTTAGGTCATATGTGGATATGGGAAAGTAGTTAAGGGTTTTTTGGAGCATATCACTAAGCACATGAAGCAAGAGGCTCATTAAGCAACACCTCATCCCTCCTTGATAGTATTGGCTTTTCCTAAAGACTCAATGTGATCTTGGATCACTAAAATATAAAATGAAGAGTCTTGAGCTTTTGAGCTTGAGCCAATCCTTTTTCCTTAGCATTTTGAGGGTTCCACTTTCACATCCATGCCATGCCAATCATTGAGCTTTTCTGAAATAATCATCTTGGAATAGCATTAGCTCAATGAGCTATATGTTGTTATGAATTACCAAAACCACCTAGGGATAGTTGCACTTTCAGCCGTCCAGAAGAGGAAAGCTATTGGCGAGGAGGTGGCTCGGCTCTTAGCAGCAGAGTTCATCCGAGAGATTTACCACTCCGAGTGGCTCGCCAATGTTGTCATGGTCCCCAAAAAGGACAAGTCACTTCGCATGTGCATTGACTTTAAACACATCAATCGGGCCTGGCCTGAAAGATCATTTCCCTCTCCCCCGCATCGACCAGGTAGTGTACTCGACCGCGGGGTGTGAGCGTTTGTCTTTTCTAGATGCTTATTCAGGGTACCATCAGATCCGTCTGTATGGACCCGACGAGATCAAAACGGCTTTCATCACCCCATTTGGGTGCTTCTGTTATGTCACCATGCCCTTCGGCCTCAAGAATGCTGGAGCCACGTTCATGAGGATGATTCAGAAGTGTTTACTCACTCAGATCAGTCGGAACGTAGAAGCATACATGGATGATATTGTGGTTAAGTCACAGAAAGGTTCCTACCTACTGACTGACCTTGCCGAAACCTTTGCTAACCTCAGGGGATACGATATCAAGCTCAATCCATCAAAGTGCACATTCGGAGTTCCAGGTGGAAAGCTACTCGGTTTTCTCGTTTCCGAACGAGGAATCGACGCCAATCCCGAGGAAGTGGGCACCATACTCCGGATGAAGCGCCCTGTGCGTGTACACGATGTCCAGAAACTTGCAGGTTGCTTGGCCGCTCTAAGTCGATTTATTTCTTGTCTCGGTGAAAAGGCGTTGCCTCTTTACCGACTGATGAAGAAGTCCGACAAGTTCGAGTGGACTCCAGAAGCTGACGCAGCATTTGCAGAGCTCAAAGCTCTGCTCTCCACCCAGCCGGTGCTTGCTGCCCCAATCAGTAAAGAGCCTCTGCTGCTGTACATTGCGGCCACGGGACAAGTTGTCAGTACAGTACTCACGGTCGAGCGGGAAGAAGAAGGAAAGGCCTTCAGAGTTCAACGCCCAGTATATTATGTGTCTGAAGTTTTGACCCCTTCGAAGCAAAGATATCCCCATTACCAGAAGCTTGTATATGGGATCTACATGACCACGAAGAAGGTTGCACACTACTTCTCTGACCATTCCATTACAGTCGTCAGCGACGCTCCACTGTCAAAGATCTTGCACAACAGAGATGCAACTGGTCGAGTGGCTAAGTGGGCGATTGAACTCCTCCCCCTAGATATCAAGTTTGAAGCAAAGAAGGCTATCAAGTCCCAAGCAATTGCAGATTTCGTCGCCGAGTGGATTGAACAGCAGCTTCCGACTCAAGTTCACTCAGAGCACTGGACCATGTTCTTCGATGGATCTAAGATGCTGAATGGTTCCGGCGCTGGGGTAGTATTGGTCTCCCCCCGAGGAGATAAGCTCAGATATGTTCTCCAGATCCACTTCGATTCCTCCAATAATGAAGCAGAATATGAAGCACTCTTATATGGGTTGCGCATGGCCATTTCACTCGGCGTCCGGCGCCTCATGGTCTACGGCGACTCAGATTTGGTGGTTAATCAGGTGATGAAGGAGTGGGACATCAGAAGCCCAGCTATGACTGGCTACTGCAACGCACTAAGAAAGCTAGAAAAGAAATTCGAGGAGTTAGAGCTTCATCACATCCCCCGACTGAAAAATCAAGCAGCTGATGATCTGGCAAAGATAGGCTCCAAGAGAGAAGCCATTCCCAGAAATGTGTTTTTGGAGCACATCCGCTCGCCGTCAGTCTAGGAGGATCCTTTCACAGAAGAATCCCCACAACCGAAAAGTGCCACAGATCCAACTGAAGTCGAAGTTCCTGCTGTGGTCGACCTAATCATGAAAGTCTTGGCAATCACTCCCGACTGGACGATACCATACATCGCGTATATCTTAAGGAAAGAACTCCCGGAGGACGAGGAAGAGGCTCGACAGATCGTCCGCCGATCCAGGGCCTTCACAGTCATAAAGGGATAGTTGTATAGGGAAAGCGCGACTGGAATCGGTCAGAAATGCATAACACCAGAAGAGGGTCAGATGATCCTTAATGATATCCACTCGGGGACCTGTGGTCACCATGCGTCCTCTCGGACCATTGTGGCTAAAGCATACCGAGCAGGATTTTACTGGCCAAGAGCAAATGAGATGGCAAAAGAGATAGTCGACAAGTGTGGAGGGTGCCAGTTCTACTCCAACATGTCACACAAGCCTGCATCAGCCCTGAAGACCATTCCACTCGTCTGGCCCTTTGCTGTCAGGGACTAGATATGGTTGGCCCGCTTAGAACAGGGAGAAGTGGTTTCACTCATGTGCTTGTGGCAGTCGACAAGTTTACCAAATGGATTGAAGCTAAGCCTATCAAGAATCTTGATGCTTGCACTGCTATCAGTTTCGTCAGAGGGCTAACATTCAGATATGGAGTCCCGCATAGCATCATCACTGACAATGGGTCAAACTTCGATTCGGACAAGTTCAGAGCTTTTTGCGCCTCTCAAGGCACTCGAGTCGACTACGCATTGATCGCCCATCCCCAGTCGAATGGACAAGCTGAAAGAGCAAATGGTCTGATTCTCAAAGGATTGAAGCCTCGATTGATGCGTGATCTCAAGCACGCAGCAGGTGCTTGGGTCGACGAACTTCCGTCGGTTTTGTGGGGGCTGAGGACCACCCCGAACCGATCGACCGGAAGAACGCCATTTTTTCTGGTTTACGGAGCCGAAGCCGTCCTGCCGAGTGATCTACTTCACAACGCCCCCAGAGTCGAGCTTTATAACAAAGACGAAGCAGAGCAAGCCCGGCAAGACGCAGTCGACCTCCTAGAGGAGGAGAGGGAAATGGCTATGATCAGATCGACCATCTATCAGCAAGACTTGCGCCGATTCCATGCCAGAAATGTGAAGAGCCGAGCCTTCCAGGAAGGAGATTTGGTCCTCCGAGTGGATCAACAGAAACCACACAAACTTGCTCCTACTTGGGAAGGTCCCTTCATCGTCACCAGAGTCCTCCACAATGGAGCATATCACCTCTACAATGTTGATCGCCAGATCGATGAGCCACGAGCTTGGAATGCGGAACTACTCCGCCCCTTTTACACTTGAGTTCTCCCTTGGATGGGATGTAATAAGATTTTTTTTCCCGCAGTTCATTTTTATCAAAGACAAGAGTGTTACAATAATTGCTGTCACTTTTGTTTGCGTGCGAAATCCCTCAGTGGGTGACTTAGCTGCGAATCCGTTTCGCCTAAGTTTGAAAAATCCTACCGAGTGGAGAGCCAGACTCCCACTCGGGGGCTTAGCTGCAGCCCAGTGCTTGCCTAAGTGTTTAAAATCCTACTGAGTGGAGAGCCAGACTCTCACTCGGGGGCTTAGCTGCAGCCCAGTGCTTGCCTAAGTGTTTAAAATCCTATCGAGTGGAGAGCAAACCTCCCACTCGGGGGCTTAGCTGCAGTCCAGCACTCGCCTAAGTTCTCCCGCTAAGAGACTTAGCTGCAGTCGGACACTCGCCTAAGTTTGAAAAAATCCTACCGAGTGGAGAGCGATCCTCCCACTCGGGGGCTTAGCTGCAGTCCAGCACTCGCCTAAGTTCTCTCACTTAGAGACTTAGCTGCAGTCCGGCACTCGCCTAAGTTTGAAAAAATCCTACCGAGTGGAGAGCGATCCTCCCACTCGGGGGCTTAGCTGCAGTCCAGCACTCGCCTAAGTTCCCTCACTTGGAGACTTAGCTGCAGTCCGGCACTCGCCTAAGTTTGAAAAAATCCTACCGAGTGGAGAGCGATCCTCCCACTCGGGGGCTTAGCTGCAGTCCAGCACTCGCCCAAGTTCTCTCACTTAGAGACTTAGCTGCAGTCCGGCACTCGCCTAAGTTTGAAAAAATCCTACCGAGTGGAGAGCGATCCTCCCACTCGGAGGCTTAGCTGCAGTCCAGCACTCGCCTAAGTTCTCTCACTTAGAGACCTAGCTGCAGTCAGGCACTCGCCTAAGTTTGAAAAAATCCTACCGAGTGGAGAGCAATCCTCCCACTCGGGGGCTTAGCTGCAGTCCAGTACTCGCCTAAGTTCTCCCGCTTAGAGACTTAGCTGCAGTCAGGCACTCGCCTAAGTTTGAAAAAATCCTACTGAGTGGAGAGCAAACCTCCCACTCGGGGGCTTAGCTGTAGCCTAGCGCTCGCCTAAGTGTTTAAAAATCCTACCGAGTGAGAGCAAACCTCCCACTCGGAGGCTTAGCTGCAGACCAGCGCTTGCCTAAGTACAGGACACAACCCAATCCGCAAGGACGACGAGGTGCAAATCGACTGCTACCTTCTCCTTCGGAGCTGCACCACAAATACAAAAGTTATTTTGAGTGAAGATCGAGTTCCACTCGACGGATCATCCATGAAGATATTCAACGATAAATCCAATTCAGATAAGACCTAAAGGTCCCAGACCTCAAGCCAAAGCAATCGAGCCCTCAGCTCGACGGAGTTTAACGGTTACAAAATCCACTCGGCATTCCGAGGCAAATTTAAAGTGGAGCTCAAAAGTTTTTTACTCCTCGGGTGGAGGACTGGAAGGGGCGACGAACTCGTCCAAGTCGATCCCTTCTGCAATACGGGTGGCAGCAGCGATGAAAGTCTCCATGAAATCTTGAAAGTTGTGCTTCCTGGTATTGGCAACTTGGATGGCGGCCAACTTCTCTTCTCGCGCCTCCTTGCAATGGACGCGGACCAGAGACAGAGCCACATCAGCGCCACACCGAGCAGAAGACTTCTTCCACTCCTGCACTCGGTCAGGGATTCCGTTAAGTCGAGTCATCAGAGACTCGAGATTGTTTTGGAGCGTAGCCTCTGGCCAAAGTGCCGGGTCGATCCGTGACATGGCAACCTTCAGTCGAGCCAAGTAGTCCACGACGCCGTCAATGCGAGATTCCAGTCGGAGCAGATTCATGGCAACTTCATCTTTCACGGGAGAGTTGATTGGATCCAAACCTGTTTCGATCCGCCCAGTCTCCTCTTCAAAGTTCTGGCAAAGCTCTGCATACACGATCCAAGGATAAGTCAATTTTCATAGACTGAGTCGACACAAAAAAAAACCCAGTCGGAACTGAATGTGCACCTTCAAGCTTGATGTACAACTTCTTGGCGAGGCTCCTCAAGTAGCTCTCCAGGTCGTCCCTCCTGTGAGCGGTGCCTTCCATCTTCTCGTTTAGGGTGAGGTTCTCCTTCTTCCAACGTGAACACTCCCTGTTGGCTTCATTCAGAGCGGTCTTCAGCTTGGTATTCTCTTCTTCTAAGTGGTCGACAGAAGCCAACTTCTGTACGGCCAGAGCGGTCTTGTCATCAGCCTCCTTACGTGTAGCAGCCAAGTCCTGATCCTTCTTCGCCAGAGCTCCGTTCAGTTTTTCTACGAAGAAATGATGATCGAATCAGAAATAGCAAAAGGGTACTCAAGCCTAAAAACTAACCAGTCGACAAAGTCGTCTTACCTGCGGCGCCGTCTCTGACCTTCTGCAGCTCTGTTCTGGCCAGCTCTAGATCAAGGTTCAGTTGAATCTTCTGCTTCTCCAACTCAGTATAGCGAGCTACAAGTTCACAGGATTTCTGTAAAAGCAAAATCAGTCGACAGACGTCCAAGATAAGTTGCTTCCGAGTAACTAAGAGACAATGATGACGTTTCTAAGACCACAGCCGAATCAAAAACATTCGACAGTAGTCTCGGGGACTACACCCAGTGGGTGCACTCAGCGTGCCCCCACTGATTCGACCAAAAAAAAGATCTTCGGGGAAAAACCGAGTGAAGAAATACAGCTACAGCAACACAATGTAAAGACTACAGTAGACTGCCAGCAGTCCACCGTAGTCTCGGGGACTACACCCAGTGGGTGCACTTAGCGTGCCCCCACTCGTCCAAGAATTGGCAGACACACCCAGTGGGTGTACAGATACAGATACAAAAGATCTTCGGAAAAGAGACTCTTCAAACAGCATATCATAACAGACCAAGTGTTGAGTCGACTGACCTGGACGTTGCTCTGAAGAGCCGAACTCGCGTCATAGGCTGCTTGGCTGGCCTCCCGAGCCATCTTCACTTGCTCCATCATGATCCCCGCCTGGCATATAGCCTCCTTTGCAGCAGCCGCTTGGTCCCCAGGGACGGGGTACGCAGCAAAAAGCGAAGGTGGATCCGCAGTCGACGCCGAAGGCCGCACGCTCGTCAGAGGAATGGCGAAAGTCACAGAAGCCCGAGTGGTGTCACCACCATCCCGAGCCATGGCCTCAGACGCCGGAGCAGGTTGAGGGGTCTTGTCAGCCGTCGACCTCTTGTTCCTCCTCATTCTCAGCGGTTCATTGTCGTCGTCATCCGGGAGGTCGACAACATGAGGAGGGGCTACAAAGGAAACGTTCAATCGACCAGGGTTGCAATAAATTTTTAGTTGACTCAAAGCGGAACGTCAGTAATCATACCAGGGTTGGAGGTAATAGCATCCTCCATCTCTTGGTCGTCGTTCTTGGCGGAGATCTCAGAAGTAGCAGCACTGCAAGCCTCGAAAGTCAGTCGGTTGGTTCAATGGATCGACCAAGAATCCGTCCACGGTCGACAAAGGATAACAAGTTTTATTATTACCCAGAAATGGTGGGGACGGCCATCTTCATCTTGGGCAGAGCCTTGGGCGGCTTGGACGGCGCTGCGCGCGGGTGCTTGGGAGCCTTTCCAGTCGGCGTAGGAGAAGAGGTCCGATGGCGTTTCAACGACTGCCCAACAGGAGCAGTCGCACTACCACGCTCCCTCACTGGATCGTGTGTGAGCTTGGATCGCCCCTCCGGGCGGGGGGGGGGGGGTTCAACCTCCTCCTCCTCCTCTTCGCTGGAGTCGACGTCGTCGCCTCCCTCCCCTTCACCGTCGGACTCCCACTCGCCTTGATCGTCCCCGCTCTCACCTCCGCTTGCCTCCCCTTCCTCAGTTGGCCCCTGTGCCCCATTGGGCGTCGAGTACATCTCAGTAGTCGCCTGAAAAACAACAGACAAGATGAAGGTCAATCGACCAACTCAAAGAAGACCAATGAAGAAAAACAAGACCTCAGTCAGGAGCATAGAGACATACCTGGTCCACGTCGTACGAGTTGTCGAGTGGAATTACCCTCCTAGCTCCTCGGGGGTTGTCCTTGTTTCCTGTGATACTTGACAGCCACCCCTCCAGCATCTCATCAGTGACCTCCTCCGGGTGGATCCGAGTGGTGTCGCCGAGACCCAAGTACAGCCACATCGGGTGGTCACGAGCCTAGAGCGGTTGGATGCGCCTCCGGAGGAAGACCTCCAGCAAATCCATGCCCGTCACGCCCTCATGGACAAGCTCAACCACTCGACCGACCAACACTTTGACTTGAGCCCTTTCCTCCGGTGCCACTTTCAGAGAAGCATGTTTTTCAGCTCGGTCGAGGGAGAAAGGAGGAAGACCAGTCGACTGTCCTGGGGTCGCCTGGTCCTGACAGTAGAACCAGGTCGCCTGCCAGCCACGGACCGACTCCGGGAAAGTAATGGATGGAAAACAGCTCTTCCCCCTCGTCTGGATCGCCAAGCCCCCGCACAACTGGATCACCTGCGTCCTCTCGTCACTCGACTTGGCCTTCTTGACCGATTGAGAACGGCAGGTAAAGATGTGCTTGAAAAGTCCCCAATGGGGGCGGCAACCCAAGAAAGCCTCACACATGGAAATGAAAGCGGCAAGGTATAAAATGGAGTTGGGAGTAAAGTGGTGGAGCTGCGCTCTGAAGAAGTTCAAGAAGCTCCGGAAAAAAAGATGGGGCGGCAGAGAAAACCCTCGGTCGATGTGGGTGGCTAGGAGCTCCCACTCACCATCGCGGGGTTGAGGTTCGATCTCTCTCCCCGGAAGATGCGCAGCCTCGTGGGGAATGACTCCCCCCTCGACCATGTCGTCGAGATCCTCTTGCCGGATCACTGACGGCATCCAATCGCCCTGGATCCAGCCCTTGGGCAGAGCGGACCTTGAGGAGGATCCGCCCCGAGCAGATCTTTTCCCCTTCCCCTGCGCCGCCGCCTTCTTCACGCGCTCCAGAGCGGAGGTCTTGCCCTTCGTCATCGTCGCCGGCGAAGTCTCGCACGGGCCTGCTGCGTTGGGGCGAGAACGGAGGTGGCGGAAGGACTTGCGAAGGGAGAGAGGAAGGAGAAAGGAGGAGAAGAGAGAGCGCTGCTTGGAAACCCCGAGCCGGCGATTTATAAGGGGCCGCTCCCGAGTGGCTGACTGGTAGGCCCAAACTATCCAGTCAAATCCTGCAGCGGATGCGCGCGCAGTACGTGGCGAAAAAGGCGACGCGGGGATCGAGGAGCTTCCGCTTTATCGCTTCCGATTACTGCGGCCGCTCCCGTCCCGCGCGCTTCCCAAAATCCGAAATCCCACGACATCCGCGGGCTGCAGAACAACTTGTCAAAACGGAAGACCCCGCCCGCGCCGACGCTCGGTATGTCACAAATAAAGAAATTCACTCGACGAAAGGCCTGGAATGGATCAAGGCGACTGAAAAAGGTTGGCAACGTCATCCGTGACGATTGACCCAAAACGAGGCGCTTACGCAGCCCAAAGAACCAGTCGGAAAGATCTCCAACTCTTTCCCCACTCTAACCTCGATCCATTCGGGGGCTAATGATGAAGCCATGTACCTAGGGTAGGGGCACGGACCTGTCCAAGGAGCCCTACCCTAGGACATCCCTAGGAGAAGTCACCTTTCAATCGACTTGAAGGTATCCCACTCGACGGATTCAAGACACTCGACCAGAAAGCTATCACTCGACCATGAAGCCAACCACTCGACCGCCAGGAGACCTATAGTCACCCCGCAGGCAAACGGTCAGCTGTTAAGTAGTCTTTATGGTCATTATAGCGCTTTATTAGGGGCGTTACCAGTAACGCCCAACCTTAAATGTACCTTAAACCCTGCATTACTGAGGGCAGGAGGGGGCCGGCGAACTCTATATAAGCCACCCCCTCCTCAGTATGAAGGGTTCGCACCCCTGTTATTCACACGCCAGTAATCCAGTCGACCGCCTCCGGGCACCGAGACATAGGGCTGTTACTTCCTCCGCGAAGGGCCTGAACTCGTACATCTTGGTGTGTTTACAACTTCCCAATAGCTGAGATCTAGCCTCTCCATACATACCCCCCTACATCACTGTCAGAGTTAGAACTACGACACCGCCCACAAGCTTCTTGATGTCTCCAGCATCCATGACGCATTCCATGGCGACTACAAGCTGTTCGATCCAATGTTGCACCACCACCGGTTGCCACCATCTGATCGTGCAATCATGGTGTGAGTGATGTGCAATCTGACACTTCTAAGCATCATGGTGTGGCATGCAATCTACCCATTTGATTCGGGGTGCTCCATCTGATCGTTGCTACTCTCTCTGCACAAAATTATTCGAATTTCTAGTTTTGTCTTAAGTCAGACTTGTTTGAATTTGAGCAAAAGCCTATAGAAAAAAAATGTCAATATCTCGAGCCTTAAAGTTGACACTTATTTTGATACGGAGGGAGTATAATTGATGTTGTAGATATTAACACGTTTATCTATGGACTTCTTGAAATGTAGAGAATTTTGACATAGGACAAAATTGTACATCATCATATTTGAAATACAAAATATCTGCTCTATCTACATGAGCATTGATCTGCCATAGGCCACCCATTTTGCCTTGTTATTTCTTTCTCGGATCATGGGACCCGAGTGGTGGAAGCTCCTTGTTGCCTTCGAGGTTTTGCCCACCATCCCTTATGCATCGGCCGCTGTTTGATGGGAGAAGATGACTAGAGGCAGCGAAAGGAGGGAGAGGGAGGCGCTGAACAATGTGGCATAGGTTGATGGTGAGGACAATGAAGAGAAAGCGAGCAATGTGAAGAGGAGGGTGACGAGGGGAGAAAACGAGAAGCTCCATGTCATTGCTCTCAAGATGTGCTTGTCTATGAATTTCCGAGCTATGTATTAAATTTGACATGCAATTCCACTATGACTGAAATATGCAGGTATTTGGTTATTGTAAATTTTAGTTGTGTTGTACATATCTTTATTTTAGTAGTTCTGATTAAGCTATATTATTAGCGCCCCATAATCTTTATCTACCTGCGTATCTGTTAGAATTGAAATTGATTTATAAAATATCACATCTCCAATGTAAGTTATTCATAATATGGAATTCCATTGTTTAGAATTTGAACCTTGTGTTCACAAATAAAATATTGCGTAGAATCAACTAAATTTTGACCAATATTTTCCACATAGCAGAAGCCACTTTGAGCTCCTCACCGTTTCAAGCTTTGAGCTCTTCTTCCTTTTGATTTATGTAAGATACTTTGGATCTTTGATATTCTGAACATAATAATATATGGCTGTGTACGCAGAGGTTAAGCACACCTTTCCAAGAAAAAAAAACTTTCAGCTTATTGGCGGGCCAAAATATACTCCCTCCATCTGGAAATACTTGTCGGATACTTTGGATCCGAGAAGTATTTCCGAACGGAGGGAGTAGCTATGTCGTGTGCATGCCTTTGTAAAACGTTGGTACTTCAAATTTTAGTCTTGTGTTTACACTATTTAATTTTCAAAGATCTATTTAAAATTTAATGAGTGTCGTTCAGGTGTCAACGAGAAACTTTTATCTTGTTGGCATATTAATTCATGCAAGTGGATCAAATATACGTGTACAGATGGAATTCATTAACAAAATGAGTTTTTATTATTTATGCCACTAGTTGTGTCCCACTGCTCAGTTTTATTATTAGGATTTTTAAATTGCTAAAAAATGTCATCGGTCCGTTAGGCGCTTGCTAAAAAATGCCACTAAACACCATTACTGTTAGCTCAAAGTCCGTTTACCATGTTATAATGATCAAAATACCCATAGACCAACATGTCAGCTATTCCTCTATCTCAGTACGATAAAGTGTGGGTCTCACTTGATCCCAACAATGTTCTTATTTTCCTCTAGAATTATCCGCTTGCTTACTCCTGACAAGTGGGGCTCACACTTGTCATTGTGAGATAGAGAAAGCTGGCATGTGAGTCTAGGGGTATTTTGGTCATATAATCTGGTCAACGGGTTTGACCTGAAAATAACGGTGGCTAATGGCATTTTTGAGGAAATATCTAATGCAACGAAGGCATTTTTTAGATATCAAATGGCATTTTTGAGCAAGCATCTTACGGAATGATAACATTTTTGCGCAGTTGTAACTTTTGAGGCAAAACTAAGTAGTGAGATGCAACTAGTGGCATAAGTGATAAAACCCCACTGAGTATGCTGTAAAAAATTTCAACAGTGGCTAATCCAGTTCATGAGTTGTGTGCTGCAAAAAATTGCATGTGGAGAATAATTTAGAAGTCCAGAGTACTAGACCACTGTTATGACCGGCATATTAGAGGCTTAGCCCAATGAGTTGTGGCCCAAGTTATCTTATCACTATTAGGGGCTTAGCCCAATTATCTTATCGTTATTAGGATCGTTTTCTTAGAAGTCAAGTAAACCTCTCTATATAAGGAGAGGAGATGTATCAATCTAATCAAGCAAGAAGCAATCATTATTTGATCGGCTTCCCAAAGGGAGCCGGGAGACCTAACCCTAGCCACCTCTTGCGCCGCCTCTTCTTCATCGCGCCACGGCGCCCCGCCGCCGGCAGCCGCGATCGCATCTCCGTCAACCCTCCCCCTTCCCGTACAACCTACGTCCTAGACCAGGTAGGATCCTAGCTCCTACCAATTTGGTATCAGGTAGCTCGGTTCCGATCATGTCTGCACCACCACCCAATCGGCCGTTGCCCGTCACCACCGCGCCGCTGCCCATCACCACCGCGCCGCTGGCTCTCCCCACCGCGCCGCTGGACTCCACTGCCGGTGCCTCCACCGGCCAGACGCCGCCGCCCTCCACCGCGCCGCCCGTCGCCATCTACTCGCCGGCGGAGATGAACGGGATTCTCAACGACCTCATCACCGCCGTCCAGGGCATACGCCTCTACCTGGCTGGGCCCTACGGGCAGTTACCGCCCTTGCAGCCGATCGCCGCGACCGGGCCAACCACCCTGCCCTGGTACGCGGCCACCACAGCGCCGATCGGGCCTCTACACCACCACTGGCCCGGTCAGCCGCCGCCCGCCGTCGCCCCCCACTGGCCGCAGTGGCCGGCTTCACTGATCGCCGCGCCCTCGACGCCTCCTGGGTCCGGGCAGCCGCAGCTGTCGGCCCCGCCGCTGCCCGCTGCCGCGCCTCAATGGCCACAGTGGCTGGCCCCGGCACTCGCTGCGCCCCCCAGGCCACCCGGGTCCGTACCGCCATAGCTGCCGGTCCCGCCCCCGCCCAACACGGGGCCCGGGTCACCCACGTAGGGAGGCGTACCGATCCAGCAAGTGCGCTTCCCGCCGTCACCGTCCTCCATACCGGCCTGGCTAACCGGATCATCGCCGCCACCCGTCTACACGTCGGCTGGAGACACGCCGACACCCACTCTGCAGTTCGGCGATCCCTCTGGCTCGGCGAGGCACTCCACGGACCGCGACCATGCTGACCGGGTGCCCCAATCCTCGCTGCTTCGCACCTCCGAGCCAGTCGGCCACGTCGCTCCGACTCAGATACCGCTGCGGTTTGCCAAACTGGACTTCGCCACTTATGACGGCACGGAGGATCCCCTCAACTGGCTCAACCAGTGCGAGCAGTTCTTTCGTGGGCAGCGCACCCTCGCCTCGGAGCGTACCTGGCTTGCCTCTTACCACCTCCGCGGGACGACACAGACCTGGTACTACGCCCTCGAGCAGGACGAGGGCAGCATGCCCCCTTGGGAGCGCTTCCGCGAGCTCTGCCTCCTTCGTTTTGGGCCACCGATCCGCGGGAGCCGCCTGGCAGAGCTAGGCCGCCTTCCCTTTACCTCCACGGTTCAGGACTTCGCCGACCGTTTCCAGGCCCTGGCATGCCACGCGTCGGGCGTAACGGCGCAGCAGCGGGCCGACCTCTTCGTCGGTGGACTTCCGGACCACATCCGTGTGGACGTGGAGCTTCGTGGACCCTAGGATCTCCAGACGGCCATGTACTACGCCCGCGCGTTCGAGCGCCCACTACTAGGGAAAAGCCTAGCAGCAGCGCGGGCTTTAGGCCTATCAGTAGCGCAGGGCGATGCGCTACTGATAAGGCGCTACAGCTAACGTATAGCAGTAGCGTGCCTCCGCCCACGCTACTGCTAAATCGACTTAGTAGTAGCGACTTCCCGGAGGGGCGCTACTGGTAATTAGTAGTAGCGCTTCTCCCTGCCCGCGCTGCTACTACTATTTCGTATTTTATTTCATGTTGTATTCGTACACCTTTACACAAGTTTTCATACAACAGGAATTTAGAAATTGTTTTTACATCATAATGAGTTATTACATCACGGGTGAAAGAACCGTGGACTAGTTTCAAGTGGATGGACATCCACTTAAAACTAATCCGCGGTTCTTTCACCCAATGATATAATAAATATCATCATCATCATCATATCATTAATGACTTATCATCATAATACATCATTGTCATATAACACCTCCTCAAGATCATCATTTTCATCAATGAGACATCACATAGCAAATTGGTCACTAGTCGTAATCACAAGTACTCCTCATCATCAACTCGAACACATTGTATCACATAATAAACATATTGTACCTCATAGGACCTACTACATTCTCTTAGGACCTACTATATTCTCTAAGGTAAAATAGCAAAAAACAAGATAGCTCCTGACTCTCCATTATGGAGAATGGAGATTATCCTGTCTCCAATTCTTGCCTTTCGCTTAATGTTACTTCCAAGAACCTCCTTGCGAATGTCCAAACATTTTTTCCATTCTTTGATTAGCATGTGTTCACCAGTTTTAGAAATCCGATATGCACAGGTGAGCTCCTTAGATTGACCTGGCTGTATGTTCATAACTGCAAGGCGACCATTCTGATACATCAGATGAGGCACACAATCCATCGGGATTTCGTGTTGAAAAACATAGTAATAACTTTGTAGTTAGCAATGATGTACTAGTTTTAGAAGTATGCAAAAGATGCAGGATGTCGTAATAGTAAAAAATCTTACCAGGGTATCTCCATAGAAGTTACCATGGTTCAACACTTGCACTAGTGGCACGTATTCACCATAATTTGGAGGAGTTCAATAATAGGTATTGTAATTATCAAGAAAAGTACAATAAGCAATCAGATGACTTTTCTCCTTATAAGTTAATTTGGAGCCATCATTGTAGTGGGTTTTGTCTACCATCTTCTGCACATTCTTTGAATATTCAAAATAAGCTGTCAATGGAAATAAGCTGTCAACTATTTTGAAATAAATAATATAAATTAGTTAATAACTATGTTTGAGAAACTCACATTGCGGTAGAATCGGAAGCGTATCAACAAGGACCCAAATGTCCATATTGTCTTGCTCGATGTCAGGATTACCAAGATCCATGGTGACAATCATACCCTCATAAAAACCATACATTTTGCAAAGTGCTTCCCAATTTTGGCAACCAAAATGGGTTACGCTCTGAGAATTGTACAGATTTACTTCAAAATCGATATCATGATGGGTCCTTAGGTGTATTTTCTTTGTTTCAAAATTTTCATGGTCTTCAAAACCCATCCTCTTCAAGACATAGCGTCTTGCATGGCATGGGATAAGCTAGTCTAATTGTAAAAGATGAAAATTAGACGTTGAAATAGTTGAAGTCATGCTTAATTATGAAAAAAACACTTGTCGTTGTTGCGTACCGTTTCAACATCGAAGGTCTCCTCGAGCTTAATGCTGAAGCGCTGATCTTCATTCAGCTCAACGAACCTGTCGCACATACCTCGATCGTTGTGGCACCAGCTGCACTCCCCCGGGAGATTGTCATCGTCCGAGTACGACATTTCCTACGTTCATAATTCAAAGATTAAACTTGTACAATTAAATATATGTACTAAAAAACCTAAATTAGATCATTATTTTTCGAGAAAATCCAGGCCACTCGATATTTCCTACATATTCTAGCACAAGTCATGCCAGAATTCACGGAAAAATCCGGCATGAACTTTGCTAAAAAAGGACATATCGAGCGCCTGAAATTTGCCGGAACAGAAATTAATCAACACTCCGGCAAAACATAGGCCACTCGGAGGTGTAACCAAAACATGATCGGGCACTTCGGCAAAACACGCGCCTGAAACTCGAGCGCCTGAAGTTTTTATCTACATCATATATATCTTATAGGACTCATATTGACATGAAGATTTGCCTGGTCTCACCTCGAAGTCGGAGGGGGTCGGTGATGGGGACGACGGCGGGGATGATAGAGGGGCTCCTTGATTTCTGCAAAAGCAAAAACCCTATAAGTTATCACCAATACATCCCGAATAATTACTTAAACTAAAAAATATCAACAAATATGACATGTTCAACTAGTTCTATTAATTCAACTAGTTCTATTAATTCAACTAGTTCTTACTAAATATAAACTTACTATAAATAGAAAAAAACTAGTTCTTTCTAAAAATAAAGTAGTTCAACTAGTTATTTTAATTTTCTTACTAAAAATACATTAGTTCTATTAATTCAACTAGTTTATTAATTTACTTACTAAACTAGTTCAACTAAAACTAAACTAGTTCAACTAAAACTAAACTAGTTCTATTAATTCAACTCGTTCTTACTAAATATAAACTTACTATAAATAGAAAGAAACTAGTACATCTACTACTACTAATTAACATCTACTACTACATCTACTACTAATTAACATCTACTACTACTAATTATATAACTAGTTTACCATCACTACTACTAATTAATATCTACTACTACTAAAAACCATTATCTATGAACCCTAAATTAACATCTACTACTACTAAAATCATCTACTAACTAAGCAAAGAGAGAGGGGGTGGGGGGCTTACAGAGAGGGGAGAGACGGTGGCGGGGAGGTGCTCGGCGACGGAGGTAGGGGCGGCGAGGGCGGGCTCAGAATCGGGAGGCGGCGGTCCTGGGCGGGGCTTGGGCGGCGGCGGTGAGGTCGAGGGCGGCGGCAGTGAGGTCGAGGGCGGCAACAGTGTGGTCGAGAGCGGCGGCGGTGAGGTTGAGGGCGGGCTCGGGCGGCGGCGGTGAGGGCAGGCTCAGGCTCGGGCGGCGGCGACATGAGTAGGGGAACAGGGGAGGGGGAAGGAGGACTTTGCGAAATTTTGAGTCGGAGGGTGGTTAAGTCGAACTAGCAGTAGCGCTCATAAGGAAAACGCGCTATAGCTAACTTATCTATAGCGCGTTTTAGAGAAAAACGCTACTGCTAATGGAAGCAGTTATTTCTTTTGTTTATCCCAATATCAGTAACGCTTTGTCCTGAAAAAACGCTATACGTCTAAGCAATGTAAAAACATCAAAAATATACATTGGTCATCATTGATCTTTTTGTGTAGAATCTAAATAGTCAACATGAATCCTCACTGTACCTGTATAGGTACAGGCGAGGATTCATATTGCAGCCATAAATCATACACATATAGTTCAATGAAGACCAAGTGCTCGAGATAGGTTGAGAAGTAACATATTTAAGGTGGTAAATACCTTGTTCGCTTAGCAGTATGGGACTAAACTTAATTAGTTGCGGTGATACTTAGCAGCAGCGAGTTTTGAAGAAAAAACGCTGCTACTAAGTACTTTAGCAGTAGCGCGTCCCTCGGAAGGGCGCTACTACTATATCTAGCCTAGAGGCAACACCGTGGCAATTATAGTAGTAGCGCTCGTTTCACCTAGAGCGCTACTGCTACTTAGATATTAGTAGCGCTGTTTGCTGAAGCTCGCTACTGCTAATTAGCAGTAGCGTCTGTTTTTAAACCATGCTTCTGCTAAGATTCTGTGTATAAGGTTTTCCCTAGTAGTGGCCACGCGGTGGCCATCCAGCAGGAATCACCGTTCCGGGCCGCCGGGTCGCTACCCTGGCCGGATGTTCCCGCGTAGGCTCGGCCTGCTCAGGCTTCCATGGCACCCTTCGCCGCGACCGCGGCGCGCCCGTTCCGCCGGCTCACCTCGGCCGAGCTACTCGAGCGGCACCGTCAAGGGTTGTGCTTCAACTGCGACGAGCCCTACACGCCTGGCCACATCTGCTCACGACTCTTCTACCTGGAGGCTTCAGACTACATTCTGGTGGACGCCGTCGCCGCCGACCTCGCCGCCCCAGCTGTCGCCAAGGTGTTTGACACTGGTTGATCACCTCGGGGAGTTCAGCAAGCGCTTCCCCACCTTACAACTCGAGGACGAGCTGTTTGTACAGACGGGAGAAGTGTTATGACCGGCATATTAGGGGCTTAGCCCAGTGAGTTGTGACCCAAGTTATCTTATCATTATTAGGGGCTTAGCCCAATTATCTTATCGTTATTAGGATCGTTTGCTTAGGAGTCAAGTAAACCTCTCTATATAAGGAGATGAGATGTATCAATCTAATCAAGTAAGAAGCAATCATTATTTGCTCGTCTTCCCAAAGGGAGCCGGGAGATCTAACCCTAGCCGCCTCTTGCGCCGCCGCCGCCTCTTCTTCATCGCGCCACGGCGCCCCGCCGCCGGCAGCCGCGATCGCATCTCCGTCAACCCTCCCCTTCCCGTACAACCTACGCCTTAGACCAGGTAGGATCCTAGCTCCTACCAACCACCAACCTCTTAACCTCTACTTGTGTGCACAATGTTTTCCTATATATACCACAGAAACCTTCACTTACTGAACAAGGATAACTTCTGATATGTACCACTTCGTGTTCAATAGACTAGCTTGCCTTCTATATTTTAATGTGTTGGAAGCATCAACTAATTTATTTCATTAAATAGGTAAAGGGAGTGTTAGAGAAGAGTGGAAAACATATGAGAAAACCTAGGAATATGAGACATCAGGAGCAGTGGCTGAACTAGCTGACTTGGGACCAGACCAAGCTAAATGGAACCTCTGTGTCATCCGTGATCGTATTGCTGATGCTAGATAGACTGATGGTTCCAGTTATCCTGTCCCTAACAAAGTCCGTTTCTTAGGATGCCTGCTGCACTTTGATGGGGTAAGCATTGAAGCAGACCTCTACTACAAAGGAGTACAAACTGTGGTGGTACCTATACAAACTATGGTGGTACCACCATATATAGAAGCAAAGCGAGAAACGATCGTCATATGCTACAATAGTTTAACCGTGAGAAGCATGGATGGTTTCATTGTTTTCTTGGTGCCAGGCTATCAACAGTATTGAACAATCTGTTTTTTCTTTTCTTGTTTGTGAAGCCAATGTTCCCATTAGTATATTATACGAAAGAAGTACTCACCTAATCTTGTCTTAAGTAAAACCTGTTTAAGTTTATATGGTAAAAATATAGACATCTATAATATTTATTCATGTGCCTAGTATTAATCCATTGATTCTCTGGATTGATAGGCCCATTTTGAGGTGTAAGGCATTTCAAGATGTTCATGCAGTCCTGTGTCGTTTATCACACTTTGCAGCAAAAATGGTGGGATGCTATTACGAGCATGTACAGTGCTGAGAAGTGCAAAAAATGATAGAAAGTTGTAAAACTATGTTGCACCTGTGTCCATAGAAACTAATGATGCATTTTTCTGAGTGCAAGATACATTAATTGGTGAATTTGAATATGTTGATGATCACATGTCTGGTATGACAGTTTTGAAGCTGAATGGAAGATTGAACAAGTGTGGTGTCATCAGTCCACGCTTGGACCTTGGAGATCGAGTCCTGGACTGCAATGCTGGTCCCCTCACCTCAGCTGGTTAGTCTGTAGAAAACAAGCCTGTAACCTATGTGTTGTCAAACTTTCAGGAGTGTCTCCTGAGGGCTTGATTTTGGACGGATCATTCTTACCACATCTGCTGGTATCATGGATCATGAGGAAGCAAGAATGTGCGAGAAAAGGTTCAGGGTTTTTTCTACTTTTTTCAGAAAGGTTTTTTCTACTAGGAGAAAGAAAGATTTGAGCTGGTCTGGTTCATGTCCTTGTGATATCTAGCCTGGCCTGGAGCGTGCATGGAAAATCCTTGAAGTCGTTTGGTTGCTGTCCTCACAAAGCCTGGGGTGGCCTGGCCTGAAATAGCATCGAAGTGATGGGCCTGGTTAGAGAAGCCAGGGATGTGTTTAGCCTGGTCTAGGCCTAAGGAGTCGAATGCCTGGAGGCTGCCTGGGTCGTAAATACAGAAACTGCACTTCCTAATAACTCTCCCAGCCACGGCAGGCACCAAACAAATTTTAGACTAGGCTGCCTGACGAGGCAATAATTTTCCAAGGTTCAACTCTACACTAGGCAGCAGTTGCGCCCAGGCACGAAGCCGTGAACACAAACGAAACTAGCCATTTCTGCTATTTGCCCACTTTTTCTTCAGTTTGAGTAAGTTAGTTCATTCTTCAGTTTGCAAGCTGCAATCATTTTTTTTCCAGTCAGCCTTTCATTTTTTATTAATATTTCATCAGCCTTTGTTCCCCCGTCCGCAAAATTGCACAACTCTTGCACTTATCTTCTAGCATTTTCTTACAGCCGAGATTGAGTATGCATGTTCAATTCTTGAGTTAGTTTTCATTCTAGGAATTCTAGTTTTTATTCGTTCTTGTTTCCAAATTTAATTCTGCAAACACTGCCTTAATTCTTTGAACACTCTCTGATGCCCTTCTCTAACTCTATCTCCACAATGGCACACTTTATTACCAATCTAGCATAATAAGTAAACATCAACAAAGATGGTTTTGTGGTAGTGGTAGCTACTTTTTTTAGATCCATGTGCCATTCTTTCAGTCATTTGTTTAATGGCTAGCTGATATGTGGTATGTTGTGAAAACTGTGCACCACGTATATGCAAAATAGTTATAAAGTGAAGACTACTGCACCACCAACATCTAAATGTGTGCACAATGCTTTTCTTACATATATACCACACCAACCTTCACTCAAGGGGAAAAGGTTCTGTCATGATATATACCAATACGTCTGCAACAGAATAGCTCCGCTGTCCCATGCCATTTTAGCGAGTTGGTTGCACTAACTTACTGCATCTAAAAGGTGGTAGGCACATAAATAGATCCGAGGAGTAGTGTTGGTAGAACTAACTTACGGCATCAAATAGGTGGTAGTATTATAAACAGATCAAAGGGAGGGCCTTGGTAAGATTAACTTACTGCACCAAATAGGTGGTAGTAAAAATAAATGGATAAAAGAGAGCGTGAGAGAAAGATGCAAGAATAGATGGGAATAGGAGACATCAGAAACATTTGCACGTTCTGGGTGACTTAGGACCAGAGTGACCAGGTTGATCTTGATCAGTGCAAGGTGTAGAAGCTTCCTTTCTGTTGATCGACCTTTTATTAGGGTTCATCTGGCGGGGTCTTTGGGTACCTTTACTTCAGCGTGATTCACCTGTGTGGTAGAATCATTTTGAGAGGCCACTCCTGAAATGTTTGATGTTGTAGATATTAACACATTTTTCTATGGACTTCCTGAAATGTAGAGAATTTTTACATGGAACAAAATTGTGCATCATCATATTTGAAATGCAAATTATATGCTCTATACCTCTATCTACATGAGCATTGATCCGCCATAAAATATTCCACAAAATTTGCCTTGTTGTTCTTTCCCAGATCATGGGACCCGAGTGGTGGAAGCTCCTTGTCACCTTGGAGGTTTTGCCCACCATCCCTTATGCATCGTCCGCTGTTTGATGGGTGAAGATGACTAGAGGGCAGGGAAAGGAGGAGGGAGAGGGAGCTGCTGAACAACGCGACATAGGTTGATGGTGAGGACTATGAAGATAAAGGGAGCAATGTGAAGAGGAGGGTGATGAAGTGACAAAATGAGAAGCTCGATGTCATTGCTCTCAAGATGTGCTTGTCTAAGAATTTGAGCTATATTTTAAATTTGACATGCAATTCTACTATGACAGATATATGCAGGTCTTTGGTTATTGTAAATTTTAGTTGTGTTTTACATATCTTTATTGTACTAGTTCTGTTTAAGCTACATTATCAGTGCCCCATAATCTTTATCTACTATGTATCTGTTAGAATTGAATTTGATTTCTAAAATATTCCATTTCCAATATTTATATTTGGATGCCACATGAAAATGGAAGTTATTCATAATATAGAATTCCATTGTTTAGAATTTGAACCTTGTGTTCACAAATAAAATATTGCCTAGAATCAACTAGATTTTGTCCAACACTTTCCCCATAGTAGAAGCCACTTTGAGCTCCTGATAGTTTCAAGCTTTGAGCTCTTTTTCTTTTTGATTTATGTAAGATACTATGGATCCTTGATACTCTGACTTAATAATATATGGCTGTGTATGGAGAGGCCAGGGTAAACGCACCATATCGAGAAAAACACTAAGCTTATTGGCGGACCAAATCATATAGCTATGTCATGTGCATGCTTTTGTAAAACGTTGGTACTTAAAATTTTAATCTTGTGTTGACACCATTAAATTTTCGCAGAACTATTTAAAATTTAACGAGAGTCATTCAGGTCTCACACACTTGTACAAATGCTTTTCATAAACTTTCGTATTTAAAATTTCAACCTTGAGTTCACACCATCGATTTTTTTATGAAATTATCAGGAACTTTCAAAGATGACTGTGTGCATAAAGGATCAACTTTGTGCGTTTTTGTGGGTCCATATGCGTATGTAGGTCCCGTGAGTGTGCTCCACCTACTAATTCCATTTGATTCTTTGGTGGTAGTAACGAATTGATGTGAGCCACCGTCATATGGTTTAGTGGCTCATACAGTTCATTATGGTAGTAATGATTCTTTGGCGGAGAGGAATTGGTTTCGAGTTCGTGTCCTTAACAACACACTTTAGTTCCAACTAAGGAAAACAAATAATCATCAACCGTAATGGTTTTGGGTAGCATTTATTTATCAACCTCTTCATTATTTTTAGTCATCTAGTTAGTGGCTCATTCAGTTTCTGAACTGTATGCTGCAAAAATTGCACATGGAGAATAATTTGAAAATTAAGGAGTACTAAACCACCAACCTCTACGTGTGTGCATAAAGCTTTTCTTATATATACCACAGAAACCTTCACTTACATGAACAAAGATCTCTACTCATATGTACCACTTCATCTTGAATATACAAGCTAGCCTTACTATGTTTCAATGTGTTAGCAGCACCAACTAAATTATTTCATCAAATAGGTAAAGAAGTGTTAGAGAACAATGGAAAATATATGACAAAACCTAGGAATATGAGACATCAGGGGTAGTGGCTAAACAAGATGTTTGAGGTACACACCTAGTGGTAGCGGAGCTCCACGATTTCCGTGATCGTATCACTGATGTTAGACCGATGGTTCCAGTTATCCTGCTCTTGCACGCTTTGGAATCGAGCGCACACGCACTTCCAAGATTTGCTTTGCTGTAGATCACAATGGGCTTTGTTGTCCCTAACAAAGTCTATTTGTTGGGATGCCTTCTGCACTTTGACTGGTGGAACATTGAAGCAGACCTTTGCTACAAAACGCTACAAGACACAACCAAATGTCTGCGGGGTCAGTTGGCCCTAACAGAGTTCCTTACTTCGGTGGCTGTTGCACTTGGACCAACTGGATAGTAAAGCAAACCTCTACCACAAGACATTCCAGGACATAACCATGTGTCCGCGTTGTACTTCCTATTACAAAGACAAGTTCCACTTTTTCTCAGTCCTCTCAAGCATTCATGGTGAGCGCATGGTCGACATCAGACCCACATCCCTAAATGATTAGCTGAATTCTTATGAAGACACATGATGAGGACTATGATGAACACTATTGTTTTGAAATGGATGCAAAAGCTTTGCCTCCTCGCATTAATTAATAAAGAGTTTATAAACAGAAACGCGACCAGGTAGCCGGGCTTACAGAATTACTCTTGCGGCATCAAAGATCCTAGATGTTTAGCCCCTGCCCTCCCCCATAACTTGGCCTCCCTTTTTATCTCTCTGATCACGGTGCCTAGCATTGAAATATTTCTAAAATGCCGAGCATTTCTCTCTCAACAAATCGTCCATGATGTAAGCGCCATATATAAGAGAAGCTGCCCCCTTTGGAGTGTTTCCATTGACATTTATAACGGACTGCCACAAATCTTTTACTGCTTTGAAGTTTCTCTAGTCGTCAATGCTCGCGTGTTGAAGCCCAAGCCATCTAAGAATATCAACCCAGATGCATATTGTGTATCTACACTTGAACTAGAGATGGGCGACGGTCCCTAGTTCTCTCTTGCATAGCTGGGTTCACGAGTATGCCAATGTTTCTCTTATCCTTCTTTGAAGTTCCAGTTGGAGTCAGGAAAAGACTGGACTTCTATCGGTCCCGATTTTTCTGGCAAAGTGACGAACTAAAGAGAAAATACCGTCTCGCCAAGTGGGATATCATCTGTCGACCAAAGGACCAGGGGGGCCTTGGTATTGAGAATCTTGAAGTCAAGAACAGATGTCTCCTGAGTAAGTGGCTTTTTAAGTTGTCAGTTGAGACCGACGCAACCTGGGCGCAGATTCTCCGTAGTAAGTATCTGCAGTCCAAAACTTTGTCCCAGGTGACAGTGCGACCAACTGACTCGCCGTTCCGGAAGGGGCTTATGAGAGTCAAAGCTGCCTTCTTTCATAGAACAAAGTTTATTGTCGGTGATGGTAATACCACTCGCTTCTGGGAGGATACGTGGCTTGGTGATACGCCTTTGGCGCTCCAGTATCCGTCCCTGTATCGTATTGTTCGGCGTCGTGATGCTCTCGTTGCAACGATTATACAGTCTGTCCCTCTTAATTTGCAATTTCGGAGGGTTCTTGTTGTTTACCGATGGGAAACATGGCTTCATCTGGTGAGTAGACTGATGGAGGTTCAGCTAACTCATCAGCCAGATCAGTTGCGCTGGAAGCTTACTAGGTCTGGAGACTTCACAGTCAAGTCGATGTATATCGATGTCATCAATTCTAGTGTTATTCCAAGTTCCATACACGTTAGGAAAGTCAAAGTCCCTTTGAAGATTAAAGTGTTTATGTGGTTTGTGCATAAACAAGTAATTTTAACAAAGGATAATTTGATTAAGCGCAACCGGACATGATCTACTAGGTGTAGTTTCTGTGATCGGGACGAGAATATCAAGCACCTCTTCTTTGACTGCCCGTTGGCGAGAGTCTTGTGGCGCACAGTGCAAATTGCCTTTAACATTACTCCTCCGAATTCGGTCGGTACGTTATTTGCAACGTGGCTTGTTGGGAAAGAGTCTGAAACAGCTAGACACATTCGTGTAGGAGTATGCGCGTTGTTATGGGCAATTTGGAACTGCAGGAATGATTTGGCTTTTAACAGAAAAACAACTATTCATTTTTTGCAGGTTTCATTTCGGGCTACTGCATTCATCCGTATGTGGTCCTCACTCACTCCGACGGAGGCCAGGGAGCGTTTGGTTACTGGATCTGTCCGATGGGAGATGGTAGCGCGGGATATCTTCAACCGATTTGGATGGCGGTCATGTAATAGGATAGACAATTAGTTTTCCTATCTTTTGTTATGCCAGCCGGTTGTGGCTTTTGGGTCTTTTGTTATTGGCGTTGTGGCTCTGTGTGAGCTCGCCGTTGTCTATTTTGCTTTGAGACATTAAGACCTTGTTGAACCTCTTTTTTATTTATATATGTGGCCGTATGCATCGTTCCGATGCAGAGGCAGGGGTGTCCCCCCTTTTCGAAAAAAAAGCTGGGTTCACGAGTGCGGCGCCCGTGTTAGCGTTGTCTAGTTGTGCCAAGTAAGACGAAGAGGTGGTGTCTTCGCCTGAAGCCATGTTTTTCCACACAACAGTACCTACGATATCTCCATTTAGAGTGACGCCCTGCAAGTCTAACCAAAGATCCACGAACACAATGATTTGTTACACCGTGAGGCCCGAAACTATATTAATGTGATCAATACAAAGGATATAATCCAGAGCCTTCGCTACCGAATTTCTCTAGCCTTTGGAGATGGAAGGTGGATGGAGAGATGTCCTTTGGCTTGCGCTAAAGCCGCCATGGCCATTTCCAGAAGGGGGCGGTCTTGCTGTCCCCAATGGTGATCAATGTTAAGTCATAGGAGAGGTTCATATCCATCTCTTCGCAAGGGTGGGACAACCCCACCCACGGTCACTCCAGACTTCTCCAAGTCAGCCACAACCATCTTAGACGCAAGGACCTCGCAATTTTTTGCATGTCTAAAATGCCCAGCCAAGCCATGGTATTTTTAGTGAATCCGGTCCAGGAGGAGCATGGATCGGCCGGTACTGTAACACTCTATGGAAGGAGGCTGATGCATCCACAAGATCGTTGAGTGGAAAAAACTTAAGTTTTGTACCAAATTTCTCTGGGTCCTTTCTTATAAGGCATTAACTTCTCTCATGTTTGATTTGATCTTCTTACTTTAGTGGGATAAATATTACATTGAGAATAGGTGATCACCATGATCGTGTGTTGAAAGCATGATGTTGGTCAAGTGAACTCTTCTCGGCCTGATTGTGATTATGGTTGCAATTCTGTTCATCTGAAGACTGTCCTATTTAGTATGATTATTTTTATTCAATAATAATCATAGCTACAAAATATTATGCATCTATGTTTGTGAGTCTTGAACTTGTGTGTTTAAGTTTGTGGGTCCATGCTGCTGCAGTTGCAACAATCCTATTTTCTTGAATCAAAGTTGTGCCACTATATGTGAATATGCCATTAGGTAGACAAGTTGTGTCTGTGCATCATCACATTTGAAATAAATCTACGTGTTCTATCTACAAGTGTGTTGATATGCCGTCCACAAATTATTCTTCATTTGGGCTTGTATCTTTTTTCGTAGAAAATATTTTATTTTAAATAACAATAGATGGAAAGGGAAAGGACTGGGTGGTGAAGCAAATTGTCACTGGTGAGTGTTTCACTCACTATCCTGATGTAAGACAGGTGGCGCCTATTGTCCTAAACGCTCAACATCATGGCACTGACTGAGATACATAACATTTGTTGAGCTTCAGAGTTAGTGTTGGTTCTAGTTTCATGAAGCACTACTTGATATTATCTAACTAAGCTAAATTGGACAATGCGGTAGAAGCTTAGTTGGGTATTTGACAATTCATCTTGAGAGTTTGGTGCTAGTCTTAGGGGCGGAGCACTTTGCCTTTGTATGCTGGAGAAGATTTGACTGACTGGAGAAATAATGGGGAAAGAAAGAGAGGGGAGGGAGGCGCTAATCAAAGAAGAAAACTTTGATGTCATGCTATCTGAGTTTTTTGAATTTGACTTGAAATGTTATGATGATTGATTACTCTTTGTTACTGTAAATTTTTGTTATGTTTTACTTGTCATTGTTGTAATTAGTGCTAATTAAGCCACATAATTAGATAAAATAATCTTTTGCATTATAATTAATATCAAAAAAACCTTTAAACACTAGCTCACGCACGTTTACAATACACCCAAATTAATATGAGTCGTCCGTTTTGTCTCAATCAACCGCTAACTTGAGCCAGTATTCCATCGCAAAACAAAGGATTAATGTCTTGTTAAAACCAAAGGAGTACTATCACAATGAAAGTAATTATTTCATCACTTGTAATTATATTGGAAGATTTTCAGCATGTTCAATCTCTAGTCTCCTATTTAAAGATATGACTTAGAAAAGATCTCGGATGCAGACTCAGGAAATAAATATTTATAAATGACGGTGCTTTTCACATAGTTTTTTTTGTATATACCTTTTTTTCATTTTCGTCAACCATCTCGTCACTGGCTAATTTAGTTCTCAAGTTGTATGTTGCAAAATCATGTATCACACATCGACACATGGACAAGAACTAGAAATTGAAGAGTATATACCACCAAGCTTTACTTGTCTGCATAATACTTTTCTTATATATACACACACCAATTTTCAATTACATGAACAAGGTTCTCTAATTATGGGTAACACTTCGTGTTTAACTTAATAGCTCGCCTTGCTCTATTTTAACTGCTGATAGCACTAGCTAATTACTTCAAAAATTGGTGGTAGTCACATAAGCAGATATAAAGGAGTGTTAGAGAAGAATGAAAAGGATATTAGAAATCATGGGAATATGAGGCATCAGGAGCCGTGGTTGAGCGGTGGTTCAATGAGCTGTCTATGGACAAAGTCAACACTGAGCGTATCGCTGATGTTAAGCCGGCCGCGGTGCTAGTTGTCTTGCTCTTGCATGCTCAGGATCTCTAGATGGTTGCTGCAATTCTACTAGTCAAGCACTAAAAAAACCTCTACCACAAGGCCCTAGCTCCGGGAAACTACCTTATGTTCACGTCGATAGAGACTAGCTCCACTTTTTCTTTGGCTGCTCCAGCATGCTCATTCTGGCACATGGTCTGCAGCGGCCCTAAATCAGACCCTTCATGGATGTCTGGTCTACTTCTCTACCTCAGGATCTTCCACCGTGAATTGGCCCTCGGTAATTATTGTGAACCTATAGAAACATTGTCAACATCGCAATGACAGAAGTTTTTGTGGGAACACTCTCTAAGGAAATACTCATGAGCTGCTGGAAGCCAATCAAGCAGTAATAGTGCTTCGACCTTATATGGATGCCTTAAGTGGGTGCTACCGACTACTGGACCTTTGGACAAAAAACTAGTAGCTATTCTCCTTTTTGTGTGATGGCCTCCCAATATAGCTCCTACGAATTGCATTTTACAACAAACAAGTGGTCACAAGCTGATTGAGGATTACGAAATCTTTAAATCCTTTTGACTATTTTTTAAATTAATTTTCAAGTTGTCTTGAATTGTGTAATTTGTACATCATTTGTTAATATTGCACATTTTTTATTATTGCCATATTTTTGACTATTTTTCAATTACTTTATAAATTGTCTTGATTTGTATAATTTGTACTTTCATTGCTAATATTGCCCATTCAATTTTGATGGCCTATTCATGACATGTTGAACTCGCCGCTCGGTGAAAGTGGTCAGCGAGGTAACAAAGATTTGGGAGAGAGAATTAGAAATTTACTTTTGTAAGTTTCCTAATTTAATTTACAAGTTATCTTGAACTTTTAGATTTTTTCATTATATTTTTAACATCATAAGCTCTTATTTCCCACAGAAAATATTTTTAAACACCAATGTATGATGTGACACAAATGTGCCCAAACAAAAAAATGTAGGGAAATATCAAACAAACACCCAAGTACCAATAGAACAGAACCCATTTGGAGCGAAGCGTCCCCCTCCCCCCTTCTCCGGGGCTACAGAATACTCTCCCCTCTAGGCTTCGCCGCCGTGGCCGTGGATTCATCTCCCCTGTGCCTTGCTGCTCCGGTGGCCAGTGGCGGGGATGGAAATCCAGTGCCTCCGCTCCATCTAGTGGTCTAGGTTAGGTTTTTTTAGTCCTCGTAGGTGTGGCTCTCAGGAGGATTGCGACAATTTTTCTTTGAGTTTGTCTTCGGGACTCTGATCCTACTCGAGTTCGTCCATCTGGACATAGTCAATGGAGTTCCGGTGTAGGTTAATGTCTTTGATACTTCTTCAACGTCTCTATAATTTTTGAATATTTCATGCTATTATATTATCAATCTTCTATGTTTCATATGCATTTATATACTACTTTATATCATTTTTTGGACTAACCTATTAAGCTAGTGCCCAGTGGCAGTTGCTGTTTTTTTTTTTGCTTTTTAGAAAATCAATACCAAAGGAGTACAAACAAGATGAAACTTTACACTAATTTTTTATGGACTAGAAGGGACCCTAAAAGGTTCGGGAGGAGGTTAGAGGAGCTACGGGAGAGCCACGAGCTCACAAGGCGCGCCCCGGGGGGTAGGCACGCCCCCTTAGCCCATGCCCCCCAACCCCCTGTAGCACCCCTTGACCTAATTTCAACTCTATGAATTCCCAAAATTTCAAACCAACTGAGAGCCACCCGAAACACTTTCCGCTATCGCAAGCTTCTGTTCTTCCGCAATCCCATCTGGAGGCATTTTCCGGTATTCTCTCAGAGAGGGGATCGACCATGAAGGGCTTCTACGTCATCCTTACTACCTTCCGATGATGCGTGAGTAGTTCAACACAGACCTACGGGTCCGTAGCTAGTAGTTAGATGACTTCTTCTCTCTTTTTGATCTTCAATACCATGTTCTCCTGGATCCTCTTCGAGTTTTATCCAATGTAATCTTCTTTTGCGGTGTGTTTGTTGGGATCCGATGAAATATAGGTTTATGATCAGATTATTCATTAAAAATAATTGAGTTGTTTCTGAACTATATTATGCATGATTTTTATAGCTTTGTATCTCTCTCGATCTATTTGTTTGGTTTGGCCAACTAGATTGATTTATCTTTAGTGGGAGGTGATTAGTAATGGGTTCAATCTTGCGGTGCTCTATATCCCAATAACATAGTAGGGGACAAGATACGTATTTGTATTGTTGCCATTATGGATAAAATGACGGGGTTTATTCATATGTATTGGGTTTACTTTGTCTACATCATCTCATCTTGCTTAAGGTGTTACTCTGTTTGTCATGAACCGAATACCGTGGATGCTTGTTGGATAGCGGTCGATTGGTGGAGTAATAGTAGTAGATGCAGGCAGGAGTCGGTCTACTTGTCACGGACATGATGCCAATATACATGATTATTTCCGTGAATAATGTCATAACTATGCACTTTTCTACCAATTGCGCAATAGTATTTTGTTCACCCACTGTATGCAATGTTCGAGAGAGAAGCCTCTAGTGAAAACTATGGCTTGGGTCTACTTTAATTATAAAATAAAAAACAAAAATACTTTGCTGCAAGTTATTTATATTTATTTTACTTTACAATTTATCCATCTACCTATATAAGATTTGATCGTTGCAAGTAACGAGTTCAAAGGGATTGACAACCCTCTTGCCCGCGTTGAGTGCAAGTATTTGCTTTTATGTGTGCAGGTGCTAAAGACGGGAATTTGTGTGGTTCTCATATTGGTTCAATAAACCTTGGTTCTCACTGTGGGAAATACTTATCTCTACTATACTGTATCTTCCCTCCTCTCCAGGGAAAATCTCAACGCAGCTCACAAGTAGCAGTCCTCTCCTTGAAGCAGTGAGATTAGGCTTTCTTCTCAAGCGTGCACGATGGCGAGATTTGGTCTCGGGCACTCCAGATCTATTCAAGGGTTCAACGATGACGGCTGCTGTTGCGGGGCACTGGTCCCGCATGAAGACTTCCCAACTGTCATCATCAAGGTCAAGCCGACTCTGGTAGGGGAGTGGCCATAGCGGCATGTCGTTAGTTCCTTCTAGCAGCAGTAGTGGTCGTTCAGTTATCTAGTGACCTCGATGTAATGTTTATTATATTTGAGATCGTTATATTTCCGATGAACTTTCATAATATATTTGGATCTTTTCACAAACAAAAGCAATGTAGTGGAAGGGTCGAGAAGGAGAAGAAGAGTGGTTAGGTGAGGGCGAGAAAGAGAGTGGCAACATGGTGAAGATGACGACGAAGAGGAGGGTGGCACGACAATGAGAAGTAAGAAAACATTAATGTCGTGCATATTATGTGTAAATATTTGGAGAATTATTTAATTTTTGAAATGAAATCCTATGATGATCGATATTTCTAACTTTTTATTTTGGAAAAGTTAATAATGTTTCACATGTGTTTATTACAACTAATGTTATGAGCCCTTCACGGGCACACTTTAGTGCCAATCTTGGATAGTAGAAATAATCGTTGAGGTGTATGATTCTGGTGTTGCTAACTTTTATCAATCTTATTATTTCAATAAATTATCTAGCAACTGGATAATTTTGTTGATCTGTTACCCGTTACGAAAAAGGGGAAATGTATGCATGGGAAAGCTATAAGGCAAATAGTAGACTACCCACCAACCTCCACTACCGCACCCAACTTTACTTGCATGAATATTGATCTCGTCTCATATATACTACTTTCATCTTATACTGAATAGCTCCATCGTCTTAATCTAATTTGGCATGCTGGCAGTATTAACTTAGTTTTCATGAAATATATAGGTTGTCGTCATATAAATATATCAAAGGGAGTTAAAAAAATGCAAGATATGAGAACACATGGGCAAAGGAGACATCGGGAGTAGTGGTGGAAGGATTTTTATCCGTAGGATTAGCATGGCAGGACTACTGGAAAGCGTGTGAAAGATTTGATGGATACCCCATTTTATATGTTACGGGTATTTTTGCCATCTACGTAGGAGTGTGTGTGATCCCTGAGGTATTCAAATTGAAAACATTAATGTGTGCATCAAGGGCACTCGCTCACGCGTGCCACGTCGAACGCGTGGGTTGGGCAACGTGTGCATCAAGGGCACTCGCTCACGCGTGCCATGTTGAACGCGTGGGTTAGGCAGGGAATACGAGGGGAAAAAAAGAACGAAAAGAAAATGTCATCAGGGCGTCTTCGGGTCAATCGGGAGAGAGATTTGCGCTTGGCCAATCGCGTCCTCGGAGCCCTCTCACATGCGTCGCTTTCCTCATTGGCATTGAGCCCCACGCTCGTCCTCGATTGCTTCGCAAGAACGCCTCCTCTCTTTCTCGTCTCGTCTCCTGGAGATCCTCCAGATCAAGCCAGGGGACTCCCGCCCACCACCCATGGCCGAGGTCACCGAGCTCCCCATCACGCGGCGCATGGGGACTCCACATCCCTCCGCCGCCGGCAGCGGAGGCCGGCTAGGTTTAGTCACCACAGCCAAAACCGGATGGCGTGCTATCCGGCGAGGGGCCTGACCTGTCGCGCGGCATCACGTCCTCCACATCCGCCTGCGGATCGAGCTCTACAACCTCCATCCCAAACTCCCTACCTGCCTTTCCCTTCCGGTTCCCTCCCAATGCCCGGTCCCCGCTCCTTGCCTCCCAAGCATGGCGAGCCTCCCTCTCCGAGGTCCTGGCTACCGGCCTCCTAGCACGGCGCACCTCCCTCGTCTTCGTTCTCTGATTTGGCAGCTCCTCCGACACTCCGGTTTTCTGCAGCGGTTGGCGGTCGGGTTAGTTCATTGCTCATCTCGTCCATCTCCCAAGCCTCCAATATGGTAAGTCCTCAATTCCTCTTCCTCGGTTTCTCACGTTGTCAATCTATCGTGGTTTGATTGAGTTTCAAAAAGGAAAAGTCTTGTTTTGATTGAGGTTCAAAATGAAGTAGAAAAAGCTTGGTTCAGTTTTGGTTGTGATGGTTCCTTACCTGTATTCATGGGCGGATCTAACTTAAATGCATGTTTCTTTTTTTTAGAGTAGCAGGTAGCAAGATATCTTTATCAGGATCAGTGCATATGGAGTATGTGTTGGAAATATGCCCTAGAGGCAATAATAAATTGGTTATTATTATATTTCCTTGTTCATGATAATCGTTTATTATCCATGCTAGAATTGTATTGATAGGAAACTCGGATACATGTGTGGATACATAGACAACACCATGTCCCTAGTAAGCCTCTAGTTGACTAGCTCGTTGATCAATAGATGGTTACGGTTTCCTGACCATGGACATTGGATGTCGTTGATAACGGGATCACATCATTAGGAGAATGATGTGATGGACAAGACCCAATCCTAAGCCTAGCACAAAGATCGTGTAGTTCGTATGCTAAAGCTTTTCTATTGTCAAGTATCATTTCCTTAGACCATGAGATTGTGCAACTCCCGGATACCGTAGGAGTTCTCTGAGTGTGCCAAACGTCACAACGTAACTGGGTGGCTATAAAGGTTCACTACAGGTATCTCCGAAAGTGTCTGTTGAGTTGGCACGAATCGAGACTGGTATTTGTCACTCCGTGTAACAGAGAGGTATCTCTGGGCCCGCTCGGTAGGACATCATCATAATGTGCACAATGTGACCAAGGAGTTGATCACGGGATGATGTGCTACGGAACGAGTAAAGAGACTTGCCGGTAACGAGATTGAACAAGGTATCGGATACCGACGTTCGAATGTCGGGCAACTACAATACCGCTGGACAAAGGGAATTGTATACGGGATTGATTGAATCCTTGACATCGTGGTTCATCCGATGAGATCATCGTGGAACATGTGGGAGCCATCATGGGTATCAAGATCCCGCTGTTGGTTATTGGCCGGAGAGTTGTCTCGGTCATGTCTGCATGGTTCCCGGACCCGTAGGGTCTACACACTTAAGGTTCGGTGACGCTAGAGTTGTTATGGGAAATAGTATGTGGTTACCGAAGGTCGTTCGGAGTCCCGGATGAGATCCCGGACATGACGAGGAGCTCCGGAATGGTCCAGAGGTGAAGATCGGTATATTGGACGAAGGGTATTGGAGTCCGGAATTGTTCCGGGGGTACCAGCGTGTCCGAAAGGGGTTTCGGAGGCCCCGACAAGCGTTGGGGGGCCTTATGGGCCAAGGGGAGAGGGCACATCAGCCCACTAAGGGGCTGAGCGCCCCTCCCACCCCATCTCACTTAACCAGGAGAGGTGGGGGCGCCACCCCTAGGGCAGTCGCCCCTCCCGGCTTGGGGGGCAAGTTTCCTAGGGGGTGGGGGCGCCCAAACCCATCTAGGGTTTCCCCTGTGGCCGCCGCCCCTCCCCTAGGGAACCCTAGGGCGCCTCCCCCTCCTCCCTCCCCCCTATATATAGTGAGGGAGAGAGACGGCAGCCGGACCCTTCCCTTGATGCAGCCCTCTCCCTCCTCCAACACCTCGTCCTCCTCCGTAGTGCTTGGCGAAGCCCTGCCGGAGAACCATGAGCTCCATCACCACCATGCCGTCGAGCTGTCAGAGTTTTCCCTCAACTTCTCCTCTCCCTTTGCTGGATCAAGAAGGAGGAGACATCCCCGGGCTGTACATGTGTTGAACGTGGAGGTGCCGTCCGTTCGACACTAGGATCATCGGTGATTTGGATCATGACGAGTACGACTCCATCAACCCCGTTCACTTGAACGCTTCCGCTTAGCGATCTACAAGGGTATGTAGATGCACTCCCCTCTCCCTCGTTGCTAGATGACTCCATAGATTGATCTTGTTGATGCGTAGAAAATTTTAAAATTCTGCTACGTTCCCCAACAGTGGCATCATGAGCTAGGTTTATGCGTAGTCTATGCACGAGTAGAACACAAGTTGTTGTGGGCGTCGATTTTGTCAATTTACTTGCCGTTACTAGTCTTATCTTGATTCGGCGGCATCGTGGGATTAAGCGGCCCGGACCGACCTTACACGTACGCTTACGTGACACTGGTTCCACCGACTGACACGCACTAGTTGCATAAGGTGGCTAACGGGTGGCTGTCTCTCCCACTTTAGTCGGATCGGATTCGATGAAAAGGGTCCTTATGAAGGGTAAATAGAAATTGGCATATCACATTGTGGTTTTGGCGTAGGTAAGAAACGTTCTTGCTAGAAACCTATAGCAGCCACGTAAAAACTTGCAACAACAATTAGAGGACGTCTAACTTGTTTTTGCAGCATGTGCCGCGTGATGTGATATGGCCAAAAGGATGTGATGAATGATATATGTGATATATGAGATTGATCATGTTTTTGTAATAGGAATCACGACTTGCATGTCGATGAGTATGACAACTGGCAGGAGCCATAGGAGTTGTCTTGATTTATTTATGACCTGCGTGTCAACATAAACGTCATGTAATTACTTTACTTTATTGCTAAAGCGTTAGCCATAGTATTAGAAGTAATAGATGACGAGACAACTTCAAGAAGACACGATGATGGAGATCATGGTGTCATGCCGGTCACAACGATGATCATGGAGCCCCCAAGATGGAGATCAAAAGGAGCAAAATGATATTGGCCATATCATGTCACTATTTGATTGCATGTGATGTTTATCATGTTTTACACTTTATTTGCTTAGAAGGACGGTAGCTTAAATAAGATGATCCCTCTCTAAAATTTCAAGAAAAGTGTTCCCCCTAACTGTGCACCGTTGCGAAGGTTCGTTGTTTCGAAGCACCACGTGATGATCGGGTGTGATAGATTTTAACGTTCGAATACAACGGGTGTTGACGAGCCTAGCATGTACATACATGGCCTCGGGACACATGCGAAACACTTAGGTTGACTTGAAGAGCCTAGCATGTACAGACATGGCCTCGGAACACGGAAGACCGAAAGGTCGAACATGAGTCGTATAGAAGATACGATCAATATGAGATGTTCACCGTTGATGACTAGTCCGTCTCACGTGATGATCGGACATGGCCTAGTCGATTCGGATCATGTTTCACTTAGATGACTAGAGGGATGTCTATCTGAGTGGGAGTTCATTAAATAATTTGATTAGATGAACTCAATTATCATGAACATAGTCTAAATTGTCTTTGCAAATATGTTGTAGATAAATAGCTCACGTTGTAGCTCCCTGTTTCAATACGTTCCTAGAGAAAGATTAAGTTGAAAGATATTGTAAGCAATGATGCGGACTGGGTCCGTAGTCCGAGGAGTGTCCTCACTGCTACATAGAAGGCTTACGTCTTTGATGCACCACTCGATGTGCAAACCCCTACAACGTCGTCTGCGGATGTTGTGAACACCTGACAGACACATTCTGATGACTACCTGATAGTTTAGTGCACCATACTTTATGGCTTAGAATCGAGATTCCAATGACGTTTTGAACGCCATAGAACATATGAGATGTTCCAAGAGATGAAATTGGGATTTCAGGCTCATGCCCGTGTTGAGAGGTGTGAGACCTCTGACAAGTTCTTTTGCCAACAAGATGGAGGAGAATAGTTCAGCTAGTGAGCATGTGCTCAGAATGTCTGGGTGCTACAATCACTTAAATCAAGTGGGAGTTAAACTTCCAGATAAGATAGTGATTGATAGAGTTCTCTAGCCACTATCACTAAGCTACTAGATCTTTGTGATGAACTATGACATGCAAGGGATGGAGTTGATCCCGGAGCTGTTCGCGGTGCTTAAGACCGCAAAAGGTAGAAATCAAGAAGGAGCATCAAGTGTTGACGGTTTAACAAGACCACTGGTTTCAAGAAGGGAAAGGGCTAGAAGGGAAACTTCATGGATGGCAAACCAATTGCCACTCCAGTGAAGGATCCCAAGGTTGAACCCAAACCTGAGACTAAGTGCTTCTATTGTAAGGGGAACAATCACTGGTAGCGGAATTACCCCAAATGCATGGTAGATAAGGAGGCTGGCAACTTCAACAAAGTATATACGTGTTATTAATGTGTACCTCACTAGTACTCCTGGTAGCACCTGGGTATTGGATACCGGTTCAGTTGCTATTATTGGTGACTTGAAGCAAAAGCTACGGACTAAATGGAGACTGGCTAAGGGCGAGGTGACGATGTGTGTTGGAAGTGTTTCCAAAGTTGATGAGATCACCATCGCACGCTCCATCTGCCTTCGTGATTATTATTGAACCTAGATAAATGTTATCAGGTGTCTACGTTGAGCATGAATATGATTAGATCATGTTCATTGCAATACGGTCATTCATTCAAGTTAGAGAATAATGGTTATTCTATTTGCATGAATGATACCTTTCATGGTCATGCACCCTATGTGAATGGTTCATTGAATCTCGGTCATGGTAATACACATGTTCACGCCAAAAGATGTAGAGTTAATAATGATAGTACCACTTTCTCGTGGCACTGCCGCTTAGGTCATATTGGCGTAAGATGCATGAAGAAACTCATTGATGGATGTTTGGAGTCACTTGATTTTGAATCACTTGACACATGCGAGCCATGCCTCATGGGCAGGATGACTAAGACCCCGTTTTCAGGTACAATGAAACGGGCAAGTGACTTGTTGGAAATCATGCATGCTGATGCGTGTGATCCAATGAGAATTGAAGCGTGCGGTGGATATTGCTATTTTCTCATCTTCACTGACGATTTGGGTAGATATAGGTATATCTACTTAATGAAGCACAAGTCTAAAACGTTTGAAAAGTTCAAGCGATTTCAAAGTGAAGTTAAGAATCATCATAACAATAAGATCATGTTCCTACGATCTGATCAAAAGGGGATTTTCTGAGTTATGAGTTTGGCAATCACTTAAGACATTGTGGAATTGTTTCATAGTTGAAGCCACCTGGAACACAATAGGGTAATGGTGTGTCCGGACGTCATAATCAAACCTTATGAAATATGGTGCGATCTATGATGTCTCTTACCGATCTACCGCTATTATTTTGAGGGTATGCATTAGAGACAGCTGCATTCACTTTAGATAGGACACCATCTAAGTCCGTTGAGACGACGTCATATGAACATTGGTTTGGCAAGAAACCAAAGTTGTCGTTTCTTAATGTTTGGGGCTGCGATGCTTAAGGCTTCAGCCGGAGAAGCTCGAACCCAAAGCGGACAAACACATCTTCATAGGATACCCAAGGGTGAGAGTTGGGTATACCTTCTATCTCAAATCCGAGGGCAAATTGTTTGTCGCTAAGAACATGTCCTTTCTCGAGAAGGAGTTTCTCTCGAAAGAATTGAGTGGGAGGAAGATAGAACTTGATGAGGTTGTTAAACCTTTACTTCAACCAGAGAGTGATGCAACACAGAAAGATGTTTTCTATGGCGCCTACGTCTGTTGAATAGGAAGTTAATGATAGTGATCATGAAGCTTCGGATCAAGTTGCTATCGAACCTCATAGGTCGACAAGGATATGTACTACTCCTGAGTGGTACGGTAATCCTGTCTTAGATATCATGTTGTTGGACAACAATGAACCTACGAACTATGGAGAAGTGATGGTGGGCCCGTATTCCGACAAATGGTTAGAAGCCATGAAATCCGAGATAGGATCCATGCATCAGAACAAAGTATGGACTTTGGTGAACTTGCCCGATGATCGGCAAGCCATTGAGATAAATGGATCTTTAAGAAGAAGACAGATGTGGGAGGTAATGTTACCATCTATGAAGCTCGACTTGTGGGAAAAAAGTCTTTTCACAAGTTCAAGGAGTTGACTACGATGAGAATTTCTCACCCGTAGCGATGCTTAAGTCCGTCGGAATCATGTTAGCATTAGCTGTATTTTTCGATTATGAAATCTTACAGATGGATGTTAAAACAAGTTTTCTTACCAAGTTTTCGTAAGAAAAGTTGTAATTGATACAATAAAAGGTTTTGTCGATCCTAAGGATGCTAAAAGGTATGCTGGCTCTAGCAATCCCTCTATGGACTAGAGCAAGCATCTCGGAATCGGAATATATGTTTTGATGGAGTGATCAAAGCTTTTAGGTTTATACAATGTTTGCTAGAAACTTGTATTTACAAGAAAGTGAGTGGGAGCACTACAACATTTCTGATAAGTATATGTGGATTACATATTGTTGATTCGAAATGATGTAGAATTTCTGGAAAGCATAAACGGTTGTTTGAGGAGTGTTTTTCAAAGGAAGACCTGGATAAAGCTGCTTACATATTGGGCATCAAGATCTATAGAGATAGATCAAAACGCCTGATGATACTTTCAAAGAACGCACACCTTGACATGTTTTTGAAGGAGTTCAAAATAGATCAGTGAAAGAAGGGGTTCTTACCTGAGTTGTAAGGTGTGAAGTTGAGTAAGACTCAAAGCTTGACCACGGCAGAAGAAAGAAGAAGGACGAAGGTTGTCTCCTATGCTCTTGTCATAGGCTCTATGCGGAATGCCATGCTGAAGTACCGCACCTAATGTATGCCTCGCCACATGTCTGGCAAGAGGGTACAAAGGTGATCTAGGAATGGATCACCAGATAGCGCTCAAAATTATCCTTAGAGGAATAAGAAAATGTTTCTCGGTTATGGAGGTGATAAAGAGTTCGACATAAAGAGTTACGTCGATGCAAGCTTAACACCTATCGGGATAGCTCTAAGTAGAGATACCGGATACGTATAATGGAGCAATAATTTGGAATAGCTCCAAGTGAAACGTGGTAGCAGCATCTACGATATAAAGTTTTGCGAAATACATAGGGATCTGAATATGGAAAGACCCGTTGATTACAACCTCTCTCACAAGCATAACATGATCAAACCTAGAACTCATTGATGTGAACTAGATTAGTGACTCTAGTAAACTCTTTGGATGTTGGTCACATGGCGATGTGACCTATGAGTGTTAATCACATGGCGATGTGAACTAGATTATTGACTCTAGTGCAAGTGGGAGACTGTTGGAAATATGCCCTAGAGGCAATAATAAATTGGTTATTATTATATTTCCTTGTTCATGATAATCGTTTATTATCCATGCTAGAATTGTATTGATAGGAAACTCAGATACATGTGTGGATACATAGACAACACCATGTCCCTAGTAAGCCTCTAGTTGACTAGCTCATTGATCAATAGATGGTTACGGTTTCCTGACCATGGACATTGGATGTCGTTGATAACGGGATCACATCATTAGGAGAATGATGTGATGGACAAGACCCAATCCTAAGCCTAGCACAAAGAACGTGTAGTTCGTATGCTAAAGCTTTTCTAATGTCAAGTATCATTTCCTTAGACCATGAGATTGTGCAACTCCCGGATACCGTAGGAGTGCTTTGGGTATGCCAAACGTCACAACGTAACTGGGTGGCTATAAAGGTTCACTACAGGTATCTCCGAAAGTGTCTGTTGGGTTGGCACGAATCGAGACTGGGATTTTTCAGTCCGTGTAACGGAGAGGTATCTCTGGGCCCACTCGGTAGGACATCATCATAATGTGCATAATGTGACCAAGGAGTTGATCACAGGATGATGTGCTATGGAACGAGTAAAGAGACTTGCCGGTAATGAGATTGAACAAGGTATCGGATACCGACGATCGAATCTAGGGCAAGTACAATACCGCTGGACAAAGGGAATTGTATACGGGATTGATTGAATCATTGACATCGTGGTTCATCCGATGAGATCATCGTGGAACATGTGAGAGCCATCATGGGTATCAAGATCCCGCTGTTGGTTATTGGTCAGAGAGTTGTCTCGGTCATGTCTGCATGGTTCCCGAACCCGTAGGGTCTACACACTTAAGGTTCGGTGACGCTAGAGTTGTTATGGGAAATAGTATGTGGTTACCGAAGGTCGTTCGGAGTCCCGGATGAGATCCCGGACATGACGAGGAGCTCCGGAATGGTCCGGAGGTGAAGATCGGTATATTGGACGAAGGGTATTGGAGTCCGGAATTGTTCCGGGGGTACCAGCGTGTCCGAAAGGGGTTTCAGAGGCCCCGGCAAGCGTTGGGGACCTTATGGGCCAAGGGGAGAGGGCACATCAGCCCACTAAGGGGCTGAGCGCCCTTCCCACCCCATCTCACGTAACCAGGAGAGGTGGGGGCGCCACCCTAGGGTAGCCGCCCCTCCCGGCTTGGGGGGCAAGTTTCCTACGGGGTGGGGGCGCCCAAACCCATCTAGGGTTTCCCCTGTGTCCGCTTCCCCTTCCCTAGGGAACCCTAGGGCGCCTCCCCCTCCTCCCTTCCCCCTATATATAGTGAGGGAGAGAGAGGGCAGCCGGACCCTTCCCTTGACGCAGCCCTCTCCCTCCTCCAACACTTCGTCCTCCTCCGTAGTGCTTGGCGAAGCCCTGCCGGAGAACCATGAGCTCCATCACCACCATGCCGTCGTGCTGTCGGAGTTTTCCCTCAACTTCTCCTCTCCCCTTGCTGGATCAAGAAGGAGGAGACGTCCCCGGGCTGTACGTGTGTTGAACGCGGAGGTGCCGTCCGTTCGGCACTAGGATCATCGGTGATTTGGATCACGACGAGTACGACTCCATCAACCCCATTCACTTGAACGCTTCCACTTAGCGATCTACAAGGGTATGTAGATGCACTCCCCTCTCCCTTGTTGCTAGATGACTCCATAGATTGATCTTGGTGATGCGTAGAAAATTTTAAAATTCTGCTACGTTCCTCAACAGTATGCACTATGGATGTTTAAATTTGATTGTCGCTGGGTGCTGTAGCATGTAGACTGAAGTCTGAACTGTTGTTCTTATGCGTTTTGGGTAATTTGGGTGACGAATTTGATGCTTATGTTAAATGTTTGCGGGTTTTCCGGGGGAAGAAAATACTGGTAGTTACTTTATTGGCATCGGTCCGCAGTTAGCACTGCTGGTTTAGGATCTGCATTGTTAAGGTCTTTAGCTAATTGCTCTGCTATCTGCAATCTTCAAAAGCAAAAAAATGAAGCCTGGAGCATAACAGAGGAAACTAGATAAAAAAACAGTACCGCAGGAGCAAAATGGTGCAGCGGATGATGCCAACGTGAATGACGATTAACTTCCCCAACCTTGTGGTAGGCTGAATCTGAATCACATGAATGGGTGACCTTTCTCGTTATCCTTTTTCTGAAACCGTTGGCTTAGACTGACATTTTGGAGTAGTTGTGTAAGCTGAAACATGATACTAAGCTGAACAATTTACTGTCCTTTTTTCGCATGAGATCACATTTTGGTAGTCTCTAAGGAAGCTGGAAGATGATGTACTTAAGCTAAGTTTCTTCTGTTTCAATAAAACACATGTTGGTAGTTGCATAACTTGAACCATGATGCTTTCTTGCTGCTGCTGTAGTAGTCTCTAATGGAATTGCGAGATAATTTAGTTAAGCTAATCTCATTGGTCTGCACTCTCAACAAATCACAAGAGCCATTTAGAAGAAGGTAGGGTACTATTATACATTTGTCATGTAATGTACAGATTAAGACAACAGACTAAAAATTTAATTGTGATACTTCAGATTTGCAGAGTTTTTTGTTGTTGAAATTTTGTCCACATGAGGTCGTCCTCCTCTCTGGTTTTGCTGATTCCGACAGCGTCGGCTCGACCTACGGGTTCTTCTCCCTCACCCTGATGAGTTTCCTTTTATTTCATCTCCCGTCATCTCCACATGATTCTCGCATATCGTTGTATTGGCTTGAGTTTGTGGTACCTGCAGTTTATAAAGGAACTTAATCATCTTGTCAGGATTCCATGCCCTTTTCTCTTGAGCTGATTTACTGCTTAATATCTGATGGGTAATGCCTTATTTTGGTTGAAATTTATATTGTTTTATCACACCATTGGCAATTCTGTACCAATAACAGGAATTTACTTTGCAGGATATATATCTGTGACATTTGTTCTTATTGGGGTGTCAATGCTGGCGATGAAAAGATTATTAATGCTCTTATTGGGGTGTCAGTGTTGGAAGCTGCTCATGAGAAATATAACTTGAAGGTCCTCTGCAGTGCTACTTTTCTTTTACTAATTTTGGTTTTAATTAAGAACATTAGGCAGTGATTACGCGCTTGTACTTGACTTCATGTGCTTCCTTGGACTTGATATCTCCTGTTTTAACTGTGAGAGTAATTAGTCGCATTATATATCACAAGGAATTCTACTAACCATGTAAAAGGCTTAATGACAAATTGAGTATAGATCTATCTGAATTGTTTTGGACACTGAAGCAGTTTCTAAGGTTACATCTTCACAATCATCAGTCATATCAAAGACAGGTTTCCTGACAACTAGATACTTTAACTTTTATAGATTATATATCATGGTCTTAGAGAAAACTTCAACAATTATATCTTTTCGTCATGGATATTTTTGTCCTTCTTTCATCTGCTTGGCTGAAAATCATTTGTAGTTGTGTAAACTGCTTGATTTTGCCCCTTTTCTTGCGAAAAATGGTTTGCTTGCAGAATCTACCCATTATTAAGAAAATGTCTTATGTTGATAGGTAAGTTCAAAATTAGGTAGAGATATATCATTGCTACCTTTCCCTCCTTGTACACCTCCTTTGATTTTGCATCATGTTACAATTTTTTTTTTAAATTTTGTAGCATGTTGACTTATACAATACAAGACATACTTACCTAAAATTTGATACACAGGAGCTAATTTTGTGACCTACAGAGGAGCTAATTCTGTAGCATGATCTACGATTTCTGCTTCAAAGCTCAACTTGTCGAGTCAACAAATGTTCACTTTCAGGTATATGTCTGTTCAATGTGGAGCCTCTGTTCGCCTCTTCCAAAAGTTTGCTTGATCGCGCCCGCGCCATGGCCGCCGTGCTCCTTTTTTCTCTGCCCGTCAACCAGATCGGCCGATGAGGTGGATTGCCTGGAGGCGGTGGACCATGGAGGAAAGGAGGCCATCCATGGTGCACGCATCCCCCACACTCGCTCGTCTTTTCCTCCTCCGCTCCACGGACACCGTGTGCTCGGGCATGGCCGCCGCCACGCCCCCGCTCCCGCTGACCTTCATCAAAAGCGGATAACTGAGGGCTCTTCTGTTATCAAGCTGCTTCTTTTTTGTGCCAATAGTTGCAAGTTAATTTATTAATAGTTGGATACGGGCATATCTCAGATTTTGAGATTGGACAAAATAATGAATTAAATGGTAACTAGAGGAAAACAATTGCTCCTGATACATCATATCTGTATGATATTGTTGCTATAAGTCTCAGGAGGCATGCATACCGAGGCCTGTACACCACATAAACATTAGTCATTTAGTTTTCTTTCTTCGGAGTGCTATTTCTCTGTTTCTTTCCTAATAGTGGAACAAAATTACCATTTCTTGCGTGTCATCTCACAAGGAGGATGTCGGGCTGCCCATTTTAGTGCACCATGCCACAAGTTCCAGAAAATTATTTTGTCTCCTGATTAATGATTTTGCGACTACTTTCATTTAACAAGGCTTATGTGTGCATAAGTTTGTTACTGAATCTGGGAGATGTAGCTAAGTATATAAAAAATGTGCTTCTTTGCATTAGGCAGATGGAACTATTCAGTTTATACTTGTTGTTAATCTTCTGTGTATTGTGTATGGTGCATTCCTTATTTGGTTTACACACCACAGTGGTAACTTGCATTTTGTCAAGGAGGTTTGGTTCTATTTTTTTTTTTGTGAAAACATTAGTTCTCGACTTCAATGCCATCTTTCGTTGTTACAGGTATAAAGCCTTGTTTTACTATCCTCAGGATAAACATGTTTCAGATACTAAACAATGGAACATCCATGCCCTTTTGTGATGTTAACCATGTTAACCATCTTACGCCAGGGCTGACGAGGAAGAGGACCGGCGGAGTGGGGTTCGACAAGGTGGCGGTGGTTACTTTGTATCTCCCGTTGGTTTGTGGTTACGTAATTCCCATAGCTGTAACTTTTGCACAATCATAAGGCCTTTATAGAATGCTAAAAGCTTCAGACCTTTGCATCGGTACTTCCGCTGAACTGAACTTCTGTAGAATACATCAACCAAAGCTTACTCTTAGATATTTAGTTTAAGTTAAATTTGCTCCGAGTAATAAAGAATATTGGGCCTCTACAAGAAAAGTAAGAATCTGAATCCGTAAGTAATTATAACCACTCAAGTGTGATCTTCTCGTGTTGCTTAAATTTCTAGCTAAGATATCTTTTTGATGCAGATTGCCAGGTTCTGTTCTCACATAAAACACCCAGTTTTGCTAGAAGCTCTGCTTACTTTGATGTACATCTCTTTTTCTGAAAAATTCACTAACAGTTTGTTTTGCTGAACATCTTAGGTCAACTGGATTCCATCTCAATTTATGTAAATCTCTTTCCTAAAAAGGTCAGTGACAAGGTGGTGTGAAGTGAGGAGACGTAGAGATGGATGAGGACGATGGCAGTAAGTAGTAGCAGCTCGACGGCAGGAAGCAGCAGCTCGCCCTCTCCTAGGTCTTCATCTCTGCCCTTAGTCTACCTATACTTAGCTTCTTTGCTCCCACTCCTGTTCCTCCCTCTTTCTTATATAGGTTTCCATCTAATGGCAGCTCTCTCTCCCTTTTCCATCTCTGTTTTGTAGATAGCAGAGCAACCTATCATATATACACACTGAAATTGATTCTGTTGTAAGCTTATTCAGATTTTATTTATTTCTTATTGATTCATCAAGGAATGGTTGTAAATATTTCATATGACTACATCAAAGAGAGCAAGAAATCCTGATGTTATAGCATACGCTCATATTGATGTACATGAGTGAGACTGAGGACCAAACATGTTAATTGAATGTGTCAATATAAGATAAGTGCGCACAGTCCCGTCTCAAGAGGCGCCACCAGGTGGCGCCCCAGCCTCTAGTTTTCACGAAGAGCCGACAGTGACACGGGTTTCATGTACAACGCTCAAAAAGAATCAGGCGGACTAGAATGGAAAACTGTCTGCGATAGAATCCCTGAGAGCCACTGCTACTGAAGGGCTCCTATACATGTGCACTCTACTTAAGGGCCTACAGAAGGGTCTGGTCTGGCGTGTTGGAAACGTGTAGAATATTGATGTTTTGCACGATCCTCGTGGACTCATAATACGGCCGGGCTCAGTTCATGATCTGAGGGCCAGTTTGCTTTAAAATATTTGTAAACTTTCCAATGGAATGTCCATTCCATAGTTTTCAGTTCCTTCGGTGGTGTTTGGATCAAGGGAATCAACTACAACATTCCTATGGAAAGGTTCGTAAACAGTGGCCATTTTACAAGAATCTACAATCTGATCTGAGCCAATTTTTGGGCGGAGGCCCAAGGCAAGCCATGGCCGAAGCCAAATAAAAAAAAAATCCTTTCGCATGGGTGGGAGAGAAGCAAGACCTGCATGCAGCGATTAGAATACTTAGTGCCTGAATAAAGTAGGCATAGTGTTGCATCTGTAGTACGGCTCCTTTGCTCACACCTCTAGGCAATTTCCTATGAACCCAACACCTCTATTCCTCTATTTCCTATGAATGATTCTCTGCCCCGGACATCTAAACATGTGTTCTGATTTTGGTCTGCAAAAAGTCGTCAAAGCAAATTGAAATCATAACTAATTCAAATGCAAACTGTTCAACATCAAAGTGTGTCAGGGACGGAGCCAGAAAATTTGGCCATTGGGTTCACTCCATGACTCGTTGTGAGAACTTGGTACTAATATGTGACGTGCAAAATCTAATTTTAAATTATCTTACAACAAAATTATTGCACCCAAAAATAATATAATGAATAAAAAATAGTGCATTAAAAACTAAGGAGTGCAAGACATACCGGTTCAATAAAATTATAAAATCGCGTGTTTACATACTATAAATAGTATCAAGCGAAAGAATTTTGTAGCTTCAGGTGTAGCTTATATCTTCAACATTAGAAAAATGGCAAGTTAGTTTGACAAGTTTGGAATAAATACTATCAAGCGAAAGAATTTTGTAAAGGCACTCACATTTTAGAGTGTCCCCTTCCGATCTTTCATCGCCTTAAAAAGATTAAACAGTGCATCATTAGTAATGGTAGAAAATTTATCTTTCTCAACATAGACAATCACTCATGAACTGATCACTTATTTTGGAGCACAACTTTTCTTTTGACAACATCTCGGTAATGTTGAAGTTGCCAATCAATAACATAATTAAGACACTCAATTCGGTAATGCTGAAAGTTTTGTCTTATTTTTTTTGGCCACCACCATATTCATCAAACAAATCTGGATTAAATCTCTGTTGATTATCTCCAATCTCCCTTTGTGGGTAATCAAAATTAGACGGTGGCTTGTAAGGTCCCTGTTGAATATCTGCGCCAAATCTCATGTTGCTTCTTTGGATTTCTTGTGTACTTTGAAATTCTCTTCCGATCAGCCGGATCATACATAAGGCAACTCATTTAAGTTAATTTCTGTATGAATAGTAGCCTTCAGAAGACTAGCTGCAGTGACATTTGATGCACTTAGCCTATCTCTTATGGGTGACCTTGATATGCCTGCATCATTATCTGGATCTGGTGACTGAGATTTCTTCGAAAAATACCGATCCATAGCCTAGAACAATCAAAGTCCCCGGAGAATAACAAATCATAAAATTAGGGCAAAAAAATCAATATCGTACTAGGATATTAGACTAGATAGAACATACATAAGAGAGAGGGAGAAGATGAGGCAATGTAATCTAATTAGCTGAAATTTTGGGGTACAATTGTTGCCACTCTCGATCTGGCTATGGCCGGTAGAGGCGGCCTCGCGGCGAATAGACGAAGCAGAGATCAGATGCGAATTGGAAAAGGGAAATACGATGAGGCGTACGGGCGTGCGGCTGCGTAGGTAACAAATCACGGTGATTGTGCTAAAAAAATCACAGTGATTAATTACGGCAAGGAGTCAAGGACCTCTCATGGGCTGTTCACTTTTGGGCCCTTTTACTTATTCACTAACGTGAGAACCTTTCGTTGATGGGGTCAGGCATAATTTTTTAATGGGTTCACATCAAGTAAACATGCATCTACATGCACGCAAGGAGCAAAATCCGTTGGGTTCAGTTGAACCCAACGCTTGTACGTTGGCTCTGCCGCTGAAGTCTGTGCCTCATTAAGGCAAACAATTTTGCCTTTTGGATTAGGACTCCGATAAGTGTCACATGTGCGGCACGAAGCAATTCCGTCCTGACGTTTTTTGATGCAAGTTTAGTTGTTTGAAGATGGCAACTTTAGTTATGAAGTATGGCAACTTTCTGTTTGGATGGCAAGTTTCAGTTTTTTGGGTTTTTTTTTCGGATGGCAATTTTGAGTTGTAAAAAATGTTTGGGTGGTGTTACTTCCAGGGGCGGAGCCAGGATTCGGACATGAGGGGGGCGAGAAAAATAATAATGGCTTAAGGGACACAATATAACAAATTAGCCTCAAAAGTAGCATTGATATGGATGCGCAGCAATATATATTTGATAACCCATTTGATAATACTAACAAGATACAATTTTATTGGTTTAATATTAGCTTTAGCATGTACGTCAGACGGATTTATATTTTTGGTAGCATGATATTTGAGCTGAAAGTACGCCTTCTTATAAAAAGTAAATCTACATTAGCTGTATCCCTCCTCTTCGTATATACTCCAATCATTGAAACCTTAAACAAAGAGTGCAATTAGCTTTCGAAATTGTAATGTTCCACATATGATTTGCAGATCAAACCACTAATTCACCAAGAATTTAAATTTGTCATGTGTGTTAGATTTGACAAATCCATCGGCAGTTCGTTGTTGTACTACTACTCTGGTGACATACCTTGAAATTGATGTAGTATGATGCAATGCCAACATCAGTTGATGAAGCAGGCGAAGATTCAATCATCGGAGGAGAAGCTTGGAATGCCCCGTGCTCCTGCGGTGCCGAAAGAAGCAGCGAGGGCCGAGAGGCGACGGCGCATGGGCGCACGAAGCCACGAACAAAACCAGGAGGGAAACAGACTACTAGATCGACGGCTGTAACTGTGCCTATTTTCACGATACGATTAGTACAATTAGCGATTCTCTGTGTTGGGCCTTTGGGCTGCACTATTGGTCCATTAGCTTCAAACGGGAGTACAATAATGAGGAGTACGTCGCTACTATATATACCATAGTACAAATACTGGGCGAGACGATGGGGTGTCTGACCCCTGCTCGCACCCCCTATCTCCGCCCCTGGTTACTTCATGCCATACGTGTGACACTTATCATGTGGATTGGATTAATATAATCCAAGGTCATTGGAGACTTGAAAGGAAAAATCAGCTAGAAACATAATTATGCAGCAAGAAGTTCAAAGCCAGCTAGGAGGGTTCGGGTGCCGACTGAGAATTCCAGTCGCGTGCAAGAATTGGCTTGGCATCATGTTGGAGGCTCCGAACGCCCTCCACTTCCTGACGGGGTTGGTCGCAGGTGTATGGGGTTTTGGTTCTGAAACGGTCTCACTGGCGTGTTTTGCGTATAGTGCTCGGTGCGAAAGGTAGATGGGTGTTCATGTGCGAATATGGACATGATTCGCCCGACTACAAATGGTGTGAAGATGACATACATGTGTTTTTTTTTGAGTTCTCGTCGTGCAAGAACGCAAGAGCTTGTTAGCGATAGATTAACTTGGAGGATTTCATTTTCCTTTGGAATATTCGGAATGCCCGGAATACTGCAAACTCCGGCGAACCTTGCTCAGACCCTGCTCAGGAGATTTCCTTCAGCCAAACTGAATTTTTGGCTACCAAAGTGAGTTTACTGAAGTTTTCCACTTATTATTGAAAGGAGTCACAAGGCATTGTACTCTCCCTGTTAAATCGACCAAGCAACCAGAGGAGTACGTGAAGATTAACACTGATGGTGCTTACAATTCAAGATGGCAACGGGGACGAAACCCATCGGGTTTTGCTTGCCCAAACCCATCCCCACGAAAAAATCACAAACCCGTCCCCGTCCCCATCAACGTGCACGGGGTTAAATTTTTGCCCGTCCCCTAAACCCACGGGGTTTTCAAAACCCACGGAGAACCCGTCCCCACGAGCAGTCAAAGAAAACAGCAACATTTGGAAGAAAAACAGGAGCATATTACAGCAGCAGGCGACGGCTGGGGACCTAGGTTTAGGTTTAGGTGTCGTGTTGTGCGGGAGAGAGAGTCCTAAAGAGCGAGCAACACTGCAGCCACCGGGCGAGGGGATTGTTTGTACTCTAGGGCCTCGACGCTGTGGGGTTCGACTGCTCGGGCACTGTGGCTTTGGGCCACTTGAGTCAAGATGGATCGGTGCATGCTAAATAATGTATTTAGACGGGTTTTGTCGGGTTTCGAGTTCGGGTAGTACTAAAATGGGTTTAAACCCGTGAAACATGCCGGGTTTTATAATGTACCCACGAGTAGCCCCACGGGGATAGAAAGTCGCCCATCCCCGTCCCCTAATAGGGTAAAAACCCGCGGGGACGCGGGTTTCGGGGCCCCATTGCCATCTTGACTTACAATGAGCAGAATGCTCAGGGATGATTGGGATTTTGCATTCGTGATAATGATGAAACACTTCAAGGGCTGGAGTGGGACACTAGCAGAAGTATATGTTTAGGCTATGAGCCTCATCGTGGATTTAAGCTTGGGCCGTATTATCACCGACGCTGATTCAACAATTCTTCAGAGTGCTCTCACACGTAGTGATTATGATTTGGGTGCCATGGTATGCTCTTCAGAGTTCATACAAGCCATGTTCCTATTGCTTATCAGTTTCATAGATATTAAAGTTGTGCCGTGTAAACATGTTTGTAATTCTGTTGCTAATGGTGATCGTATGGCACCAGCTGGCACTATGTATTGGCATCATTATGCACAGGATCGTAAACCCAGCTATCTTGCTGTACCACGTGCGTGATAGTGCCCACCTGTTTCGTGCAAAAAAGGAAGCCATTTGTTTGGTTAATTAGAGTTGTGAACCAATCTGTTTCAGTCGACGCCGGACCTGAGCATCCAATAATCGACACAAGTGCAGTTTCGTTCAGTTATAGGGAACCTTGTGCTACTAATTGAAAAGCCAGTAGTATGTGTTCTGATTACTTAGCATGTCACTGGATATACTCTAGCTAGAACTTGCAAGTTCTGCCGAGTTGTTCTTCGTTGTTTGCAGAATAGTCAACCAATTATCATGTTCAGTCAGTAATTAACACTACTAGATCATTGATGGCGAGCGTTGCCGCGCGCGTCCATTTTGAATGTTATAGGGTAGTGTTAATTTTTTTTCCTAAAAACATGCAGTTCAAGTTTATTTTCAACATGGAGTGCAACATGAATGTTGCATCAGATTCATTGGGCTCATTATGGGGACTTATTTTTTTGCATTGTTCCATTGACCCCAGCTCAAATCTTATCTCTTCTCTGATTTCTTATCTTTATTTTTTAGATGTTCTATGATTTACCCCTAAAAAAAGATGTTCGATGGGTTGGTAGCTAGTGATTTCAACAAATATATGGATCGGAGGTTAGAAAGGCATCGTTGCACATATCTATTTCATTTTAAAGAACGTAATGGTTATTTAGTTCAAACAATGTCAATATTTGGGAACATACGTCTCGTATTATTTGGAATAAAATACAAGCAGAGCAAACCAGAAATACATAGCGTAGATTTCTCATCCAACCGTTGATGTATCAAAATGGCCGGTGTGCTAGCTGGTATCATGCGGAATATGTTGAATCTTCAAAACCACTATATCTGAAGGAAAACATTTACAGAATTTACTACTCTCCCTCCATTTGAAAATAAGTGTCTCAACTTTAGTACAACTTAGTTAGTACAAAGTTGAGACACTTATTTGGGACGGAGGGAGTATCATTGTTTAATTCAATCTAGAATAGAACAAAATCAGAAGATACAAATCAAACTGACAGCAAATTAGCATAGCCACTTACCCAAGATGGTGTGTTGCAGCACGTGTCTGTTTTGCAATATAATGGTAGCAAGTGTCCATAAGTATATCAAGTACTTGATGACTGAATTGAAAAGAAGTGTTATGTTTACCAGTGCCACTATTTTCCATCTCAAAACTGAATCAATTCATCATTCAACATGAAAGAAAAAATGACGCATCACTTAGTAGAGTAGCATAAGTTCTCAACATGCCCATAGTAATAGCATGAACAAGCAAAAATAGAGCTTACCGGAGTTAAGTAAAAGAAAGCGGTAATCTGATCAAGTCGGATACAGATACCTCAAATCTGGATGGTCGAAAGGAAAGTTTTTAATAAAACATGTCAACCTTATTCATAGAAACTGGAGATGAACAATTCCAACGTTTCCCGGTGGACTGTAAAAGGTCAATATCATTTCTCATTTAACATGTCTTGCTTTCAACAGATTTGTTTGTCAGTTAGATTGAATGTATGCTAAATCAGACTTGAAGTGTTACTCTATGGTTGAAGAGTTCCATAGGATCTGCAATAAGAAGGAAAAGTTTTGTAAGCTAAAAATCATCATCAAATGTGCAATCTAATCAGTTGGATCGAAGGTGTGCTTACTCAGATTTGAGGTGCTCTTCTCTGGTTAATTACATATAATCTACAATAAGGACATTTTCTTAAGAAAAAAATCATGTTCCAACGTACTATCAAATTGTAGTAGGTTGTTAAATAATCATCCCTCAAGTAGAACACGCAAGACAACTTGCTTTACAGTGAAGCAACATAATGTCTTAAAATTGTAAAGCTGTCAACCAAGGTAATCAATACAGAAATAGGTTCCCAGATAAAACAATTTATAGCACAATATCCATGGGAACGATGCATCGCAAACATTATATATGCAATATAAAACATAAAGATTATATTTGGTCATGTGATACCTGCAATATGATGTAAATCTTTGATTGCCTAATTCCACACAGATCCTCATTGTTCAAGCTAATGGCAATATCTCCTCCACAAAGCAGCATCCATGATATTTCCAATGTAAATGAACGCGGCCATAAAGAAAGGCACCAAAACTGATAAAAAAATGTCGGTCGACATATAGAAGATAAAAACAACATACAATGTTTCAATAGCAGAATCGTAATCCCAGAGGATGTACCAACAAAGGAGGACCTCTATCATCGTGACCTCTATGTTAAAGAAAATAATATGTGAAAATGTTTTTGCAAAGCTTTGGATTATTACCATGCTTTATTCATTCACAACAATTTACTACTCCTATGGTACATCAGAAGGTCAATTACCTGTTTTGTACAAACCTATGGAAAGATGCTAGTTTCCAAAACTGATGGGGTCTGCACAATTTACGTAGACGGGGAAATTGCAAGAACAAAATTATGGAAATAGCACTAGAAAGATGGAAAAATGAAAAGGCGGGATACTTGCCTTTGGTACGTCAGAAGGTCAATTTCTCAGTAGCAGCATTCGCATATCCCTTGTGAGCATTAATGCAATCTTAGGTTAGCTCGCATATTATAAGCATCTCCAAACTTAAAATTAATGGTCGAACATCAACAAACATGTGTGGGTTCATAGTTTATTTGACAAAAAATGTAAGGAGCCCAGAGAAACAAATTTTCACCAGAATATGCATAATAAATTAGCAGTGCAAACATCTTAGATCTTCTTGTATTATTACACCTTGAGTAGATGGATGCTTTTGCTGCACTTCTGTAGTAGAGTGTGATAAAAATATAGTATCGCTGCCAGTGTAGCATCACAAAGACAAACTTGAATTTTGCAAAGCACCATCTTCATACACATATTTTGTGACGCACTTGATTTATCTAACGTGACTACCTGGTGGCCGAGCTAACAATATCATCATTGCCGATTCCTGTTTGTGCCAAGGACGCCGAACTGGAACGAGCAGATGAGCAAGAGTTGGAAAATTGGGAGACCAGACCTTACAATCATCAACGCCATGAAAGATTTGTGGCACATAATCGGGCACCTGTACCGAGGCAGCGAAGGATCGGAACAGAGAGAAATCTATCCAATAATCCCCACCGGCGAGGGGCGCACATCATCTGCCATGATGAGTGATTGCTTCCTATCGATCCCCTCCCGCAGCGACGGATCTCCTGCTCCGCCTAGGCCTAGCGAGAGGAGAGGTGCACGATGAGCGGAGATCAGCCGCTCTTCAGCGCCTCAACCTGGTCTGCAATGCCTCCTGCGACTTCAGGTATATGATGCAGGCGATGTACTTGCCGAGCTTGGGCTCGCCGGACATGGCTGCAGTGGTGGAGCAGACGCGCATTGCAAGGGCGGCGCCGCCGCAAAAGTGTGGCTAGGGTCTCTCCCCAAAGATCGCGAGAACAAGATGAGGTGGAGGGGATGCGGAGGGGCGATGGAGAGGCGATGCGGCGGTTTCGTTTTTCTTCCAGGTCGTGAGGGGGAGGAGAGGTCGGGAGGGGAGCGAGCTATTTCTTTTTTCCTAATCGCTGTGTGGTGCGCGCGCGCTATCAACCACGCTGGAACGGCCGCACCACACGACGGTGATTGGGATTTTTTTCCTCCATCCTCCCATTCCCCGTTCCCACTCCACTCCTCACTGCGCCGGCGACGAGCGAAACCCCAATCCCCCACGAAATCCCTAGGGCTTCGCGGCGATCTAGCCGGCGACGAGTCAATTGACGGAGAAAGGCGACGCGCCCAGCGAAGGATCCCGCCCAGCATCCGACGGGTGAGGGCGGCGCGCGCGTGCCGGAGGAGGAGAAGGAAGCGGCGACGGGGAAGGAGAAGAAGAAGCGGCGGACGACCCGGAGACGCGAGATCCTGCTGATTCGACGCCTCGAGGTCAGTTTAACATACGATCCCCTCGTCCGCATATCTCTGCTTGCTGGGGTTTCGTCGCCGACGCCCTCGTCATCATCAACAACCGCAGGAGCGAATCAAATGGGGAGATATGTCCACGAGATAGGGTCAGGGGTAGGGGGAATGGGGAGGCGCTCCGAGATTTTTTTCATGCCATTTGGGATGCTGCATCATTTGTTTTCCTCTTCCAGTACGTAGGCACAACAGTTGTGAGGATGTTTTTCTTGTAGGCAAATAGACATACGATAAGTAGGCAAATAAGCGTTGTGTTTTTGCAGGCAAATCATAAATAGAGAATAGGCAATACTGTGTGTTTTGCAGGCAATTCAGATAGAAGAGTAGGACCAATAAGCAGTTTTGGAATGATGTGGGCTTCTGTAGGTTATCAGATAGAGGGTAGGCAGGCAATAATCAGTTCAGAGAATAGGGATTCCTGTGTTTTTTGTTTTAGGCAAATGAGACAGAAGATAGCTCGCCGACGTCCTATGTCGACCTGCAAGAGTTGCGGTGCGGGGAGGGCGGCGTCACGGCGGGGCGGCACGGCATGAGCGTGTTCACGGGCTGGTGGCGGCTGGGGCCGTGCTCCCGCTCTAATGGCGGCTACTCAGAAGCAGCCGTACTTCCTGCTGCTGGACGGCGCCGGGGACAAAAGGCGCCTTTTTTGTGTTAAACCTGACAGACCTGAACATGTCATGTTAGTTTCAGTTTATGCTTATATGTAATAATAAACTGAACTAAAGCACGTTTCTGACTTAGTCCTGGTCATAGGATAGATTTTTCAGTTAGTTCGTTTTTTGTAAAACTGGGACGACTTGACCACGTTTGCATCCCTGGGATGAACTGGATGTATGAATTAAGCTAGTAAAACTGGGACGACTTTAGTTCGATGAACTGGATGTATCAATTAAGCACAGCCAGGTTTCCCTCCGGTTAGAATGCATTCTAGATACAATATCAGGAGTTTAAAGCTGAATTCTATTTGCATTTCACCTTGTCCGCATTCCCCATTTTTTGCCAGCTTCATTCTGCATTTTCCAGCTTAGCGTGATGAATTCACACATGTCTGCACAAGCATGTTAAGTGGATAAATGCACGGATTCTTTATCTTAGCCTCTTTTTAAGCTAGCTATTTTTCTGACATTCACCCATACTGAGAAAGCTGTTATATAGTTCATGCACTAGCAAAGTAGTAAAAGATGAGGAGCTTGTGGATAGTGATTTTGTAGGTCTGAAATATCTATTTCTTATTTGTGGCTAAGCAACGCTTGAGAGGCTGCATTTTTTTTTTACATTTTTTGCTCAAGATCACGACTGATGCATATGTCAGAAATATTATGTCAATTGGTTCTCTCTTTTAATTTCGTATGATGTTTTGTATGCCTTTTTTGACGGTACTAACACGCATCATGTGTGTAGTCGATGCTGATGCTTAATAACGGATAGGACTGATAACTAGCAAAACACACGTATTTCTTTTGCTATGCTAAATTGAATACATACACGATGCTTTTTTCGATGAAACCGACAATGATGAGAATTAGTGAATTCATGATGCTTTAATGTGGGCAAGGTTTGCTTTTATGTAGGCAAGGTTTGCCTCCAACAATCGAGCAAAGGGGTTTTACCACACCTGTTTTCTAACTCATATTTTTTTTTTTCAAATGCAGGAAAAAACCAAAATTGAAAAACTAGGGGGGAGGGCATCTTTTTCAGTATCCCTGGAGTGGCAGTTTTTAAGATGGATGACTACCCATATCAACAGAATGGCGAGGTACAGTCGACTCACTTTTTTCCTTTTTCAGTCTCTCACGTGTTCCCACAACATTGCCACGACTTAGGCAGAGAATCACTGAGAACCATCGTTTTCATTTTTATTTCCCGTTTCTTCAATCAAGGTGCAGCAAGAACCGACGCGGCGGCCAGGAACAAAGATGTGGGTTTACAAGTCCGTAGGCGACCAAGAAATAAGCAGGTTCAGTCTGGGCAAAGGCATGGGACAACAAACGCATAGGGAAAGTCACAAAAGCTGACAAAAAACCAGAGGGTGGATACGGCAAGCTTCCCGTGATCTTTTCTTCCTTTATTTCAAGTAGTTTTTAGTAGACAGCAACATCTTTGATCATACCAGCCTAATTTACATCTTGATCATACCAGCATAATTTTCTTACTTCATTTGATGTTGTTGTTTTTCCCCTGCGGCTTTATTCACACTGCCAACCAGATGAAGCCAATATACACGAGGAAAAGGGGAATGGTCTTTTTGTTGGTTATGAGGAAGCCAAGAAATTGGGAAGTCGCATATCCACCAGGTCGTTAAAAAATTGGAAACTGTCGCACGTTTTTCGTTGTGACAGGTCGCCGCACCCACAACAACCAAAGTGCCCAAAATATACTTTCTAGCCACCGAAGAACCCAACCCGAATCACCTATCACAAGGAATAAACGGTGGACAAATTAGCGTACCCCCTCCCCTGGTGACCTAGGTCGCTGACCTCAACGAACCAAGTCGCCCAAAACTATCGAACCACCCAACCCGAATCACCTAACACGGGGGACAAACTTGCCTACCCCCCTCTCCCTTGGTGACCTAGGTCGTCGACCCCGACGAACCAAGTCCCCCAAAACCATGGAACCACCCAACTCAAATCGCCTAACACGAGGGACAAACTCGCCTACCCCCCTCTCCCCTGGTGACCTAAGTCGTCGACCCTGACGAACCAAGTCCCCCAAAACCATGGAACCACCCAACTCAAATCGCCTAACATGAGGGACAAACTCGCCTAACCCCCTCTCCCCTGGTGATCTAAGTCGTCGACCCCGACAGACCAAGTCGCCCAAAACCACCGAACCACCCAACCCGAATCACCTAACATGAGGGACAAACTCGCCTACCCCCATCTCCCCTGATGACCTAGGTCACAAACCCCGATGAACCAAGTCGTCCAAAAGCACTGAAGTACCCAAGCCGAATTGCCTAACACGAGGGACAAACTCCCTCCCCCTCTTCCCTGGTGACCTAGGTCGCCTCACCAAACGAACCAAGTCGCCCAAAACAACCGAAGCACCCAACCAGAGTCGCCTAACACGACGGACAAACTTGCCTCCCCCTCTCCCCTGGTGACCTAGGTCGCCTCATCAAACGAACCTAGTCGCCCAAAACCAACGAAGCACCCAACCTGAATCGCCTAACACGAGGGACAAACTCGCCTCCCTCCCTCTCCCCTGGTGACCTAGGTCGCCGACCCCGACGAACCAAGTTGCCCATAACCACCGAAGCCCAACCCGAGTCGCCTAGCATAGGGACAAACTCGCCTACCCCCTCTCCCCTGGTGACCTAGGTTGCCTCACCAGACGAACCAAGTCGCACAAAACAAACGAAGCACCCAACCCGAATCGCCTAACACAAGGGACAAACTCGCCTACCCCACTCTCCCCTGGTGACCTAGGTTGCCTCACCAGACGAACCAAGTCACACAAAACCAACGAAGCACCCAACCCGAATCGTGTAACACAATGGACAAACTCGCCTACCCCCCTCTCCCCTGGTGACCTAGGTCGCCTCACCAGACGAACCAAGTCGCACAAAACCAACGAAGCACCCAACCCGAATCACCTAACACGAGGCCAACCCGAATCTCCTAACACGAGGGACAAACTCTCCTACCCCCTCTCCCCTGGTGACCTAGGTCGCTGACCTCGACGAACCAAGTCGCCCAAAACCATCGAACCACCCAACCCGAATCACCTAACACGGGGGACAAACTCGCCTACCCCCTCTCCCTTGGTGACCTAGGTCGTCGACCCCGATGAACCTGTTGGAAATATGCCCTAGAGGCAATAATAAATAAGTTATTATTATATTTCTTTGTTCATGATAATAGTCTTTTATTCATGCTATAAATGTATTATCCGGAAATCGTAATACACGTGTGAATACATAGACCACAATATGTCCCTAGTGAGCCTCTAGTTGACTAGCTCGTTGTGATCAACAGATAGTCATGGTTTCCTGGCTATGGACATTGGATGTCGTTGATAACGGGATCACATCATTAGGAGAATGATGTGATGGACAAGACCCAATCCTAAGCTTAGCACAAAGATCGTGTAGTTCGTTTGCTAGAGCTTTGCCAATGTCAAGTATCTCTTCCTTTGACCATGAGATCGTGTAACTCCTGGATACCGTAGGAGTGCCTTGGGTGTATCAAACGTCACAACGTAACTGGGTGACTATAAAGGTACACTACAGGTATCTCCGAAAGTATCTATTGTTTTATGCGGATCGAGACTGGGATTTGTCACTCCGTGTAAACGGAGAGGTATCTCTGGGCCCACTCGGTAGGACATCATCATATGCGCAATGTGACCAAGGAGTTGATCACGGGATGATGTGTTACGGAACGAGTAAAGTGACTTGCCGGTAACGAGATTGAACAAGGTATCGGTATACCGACGATCGAATCTCGGGCAAGTAAAATACTGCTAGACAAAGGGAATTGTATACGGGATCGATTGAGTCCTTGACATCGTGGTTCATCCGATGAGATCATCGTGGAACATGTGGGAGCCAACATGGGTATCCAGATCCCGCTGTTGGTTATTGACCGGAGAACGTCTCGGTCATGTCTGCATGTCTCCCGAACCCGTAGGGTCTACACACTTAAGGTTCGATGACGCTAGGGTTATAAAGGAAGCTTGTATGTGGTAACCGAATGTTGTTCGGAGTCCCGGATGAGATCCCGGACGTCACGAGGAGTTCCGGAATGGTCCGGAGGTAAAGATTTATATATAGGAAGTCCTGTTTTGGCCATCGAGACAAGTTTCGGGGTCATCGGTATTGTACCGGGACCACCGGAAGGGTCCCGGGGGCCCACCGGGTGGGGCCACCTGCCCCGGGGGGCCACATGGGCTGTAGGGGGTGCGCCTTGGCCTACATGGGCCAAGGGCACCAGCCCCTAGAGGCCCATGCGCCAAGATAAAGGGAAAAGGGGAGAGTCCTAAAGGGGGAAGGCACCTCCGAGGTGCCTTGGGGAGGATGGACTCCTCCCCCTCCTTAGCCGCACCCCTTTCTTGGAGTAGGGGGCAAGGCTGCGCCTCCCCCTTCTCCCCTGCCCCTATATATAGTGGAGGGGAGGGAGGGCATCCACACCTGAGCCCTTGGCGCCTCCCTCCCTCCCGTGACACCTCCTCCTCTCCCGTAGGTGCTTGGCGAAGCCCTGCGGGATTGCCACGCTCCACCACCACCACGCCGTTGTGCTGCTGTTGTATGGAGTCTTCCTCAACCTCTCCCTCTCTCCTTGCTGGATCAAGGCGTGGGAGACGTCACCGGGCTGTACGTGTGTTGAACGCGGAGGTGCCGTCCGTTCGGCACTTGATCATCGGTGATTTGAATCACGACGAGTACGACTCCATCAACCCCGTTCACTTGAACGCTTCCGCTTAGCGATCTACAAGGGTATGTAGATGCAACTCTCCTCCTTTCTACTCGTTGCTGGTCTCTCCATAGATAGATCTTGGTGATTCGTAGGAAATTTTTTGAATTTCTGCTACGTTCCCCAACAGTGGCATCATGAGCTAGGTCTATTGCATAGATTCTTTGCACGAGTAGAACACAAAGTAGTTGTGGGCGTTGATGTTGTTCAATATGCTTACCGTTACTAGTCCAATCTTGTTTCGACGGTATTGTGGGATGAAGCGGCCCGGACCGACCTTACACGTACTCTTACGTGAGACAGGTTGCACCGATTGACATGCACTTGGTGCATAAGGTGGCTAGCGGGTGCCAGTCTCTCCCACTTTAGTCGGAACGGATTCGATGAAAAGGGTCCTTATGAAGGGTAAATAGCAATTGGCATATCACGTTGTGGTCTTGCGTAGGTAAGAAACGTTCTTGCTAGAAACCCATAGCAGCCACGTAAAACATGCAACAACAATTAGAGGACGTCTAACTTGTTTTTGCAGGGTATGCTATGTGATGTGATATGGCCAAAGGATGTGATGAATGATATATGTGATGTATGAGATTGATCATGTTCTTGTAATAGGATTCACGACTTGCATGTCGATGAGTATGACAACCGGCAGGAGCCATAGGAGTTGTCTTTATTTTTTGTATGACCTGCGTGTCATTGAAGAACGCCATGTAAACTACTTTACTTTATTGCTAAACGCGTTAGTCATAGAAGTAGAAGTAGTCGTTGGCGTGACAACTTCATGAAGACACAATGATGGAGATCATGATGATGGAGATCATGGTGTCATGCCGGTGACAAGATGATCATGGAGCCCCGAAGATGGAGATCAATGGAGCTATATGATATTGGCCATATCATGTCACAACTATATAATTGCATGTGATGTTTATTATGTTTATGCATCTTGTTTGCTTAGAACGACGGTAGTAAATAAGATGATCCCTTACAAAATTTCAAGAAGTGTTCTCCCCTAACTGTGCACCGTTGCTACAGTTCGTCGCTTCTAAGCACCACGTGATGATCGGGTGTGATGGATTCTTATGTTCACATACAACGGGTGTAAGACAGTTTTACACAGCGAAAACACTTAGGGTTAACTTGACGAGCCTAGCATGTGCAGACATGGCCTCGGAACACGGAGACCGAAAGGTCGAGCATGAGTCGTATAGTAGATACGATCAACATGAAGATGTTCACCGACGTTAACTAGTCCGTCTCACGTGATGATCGGACACGGCCTAGTTGACTCGGATCATGTGATCACTTAGATGACCAAAGGGATGTCTATCTGAGTGGGAGTTCATAAGATGAACTTAATTATCCTGAACATAGTCAAAAGACCTTTTGCAAATTATGTCGTAGCTCGCGCTTTAGTTCTACTGTTTTTGATATGTTCCTAGAGAAAATATAGTTGAAAGTTGATAGTAGCGATTATGCGATCAGTAGAAAGCTTATGTCCTTAATGCACTGCTCAGTGTGCTGAACCCCAAACGTCGTTTGTAGATGTTGCGAACATCGGACATACACGTTTTGATAACTACGTGATAGTTCAGTTAAACGGTTTAGAGTTGAGGCACTAAAGACGTTTTCGAAACGTCACGGAACATATGAGATGTTTCGAGGGCTGAAATTGGGATTTCAGGCTCGTGCCCACGTCAAGAGGTATGAGACCTCCGACGATTTTCTTAGCCTGCAAACTAAGGGAGAAAAGCTCAATCGTTGAGCTTGTGCTCAGATTGTCTGAGTGCAACAATCACTTAAATCGAGTGGGAGTTGATCTTCCAGATGAGATAGTGATGTTTCTCCAAAGTCATTGCCACCAAGCTGCTAGAGCTTCGTGATGAACTATAACATATCAGGGATAGATATGATGATCCTTGAGGTATTCGCGTTGTTTGACATCGCGAAAGTAGAAATCAAGAAGGAGCATCAATTGTTGATGGTTGATGAAACCACTAGTTTCAAGAAGGGCAAGGGAACAAAGGGATACTTCATGAAACGGCAATTCAGCTGCTGCTCTAGTGAAGAAACCCAAGGTTGAACCCAAACCCGAGACTAAGTGCTTCTGTAATAAGGGGAACAACCACTGGAGCAGCATTACCCTAGATACTTGGTAGATGAGAAGGCTGGCAAGGTCGATAGAAGTATATTGGATATACATTATGTTAATGTGTACTTTACTAGTACTCCTAGTAGCACCAGGGTATTAAATACCGGTTCGGTTTCTAAGTGTTAGTAACTCGAAATAAAAGGCTACGGAATAAACGGAGACTAGCTAAAGGAGAGCTGACGATATGTGTTGGAAGTGTTTCCAAGTTTGATATAATCAAACATCGCACGCTCCCTCTACCATCAAGATTAGTATTAAACCTGAATGGTTTATTGAATCTCGATCGTAGTGATACACATTTTCATGCCAAAAGATATAAGATAGTAATGATAGTACCACTTACTTGTGGCACTGCCATGTAAGTCATAATGGTATAAAACGCATGAAGAAGCTCCATGTTGATGGATCTTTGGACTCACTCGTTTTGAAAAGTTTGAGACATGCGAACCACGTCTATTGGTGTATATGCATGAAGAAACTCCATGCAAATGGATCGTTTGGACTCACTTGATTTTGAATCACTTGAGATATGCAAATCATACCACATGGGCAAGATGACTGAAAAGCCTCGTTTTCAGTAAGATGGAACAAGATAGCAACTTGTAGGAAGTAACACATTTTGATGTGTGCAGTCCAATGAGTGCTGAGGCATGCAGTGAATATTGTTATGTTCTTACTTCACAGATGATTCGAGTAGATGTTGAGAATATTTACTTGATGAAACACAAGTCTGAATTATTGAATGGTTCAAGTAATTTCAGAGTGAAGTAGAAGATCATTGTGACAAGAGGATAAAATGTCTATGATATGATCATAGAGATGAGTATCTGAGTTACGAGTTTTGGCACACAATTAAGACATTGTGGAAATTGTTTCACAATTAATACCGCCTGGAACACCATAGTGTGATGGTGTGTCCGAACATCATAGTTGCACCCTATTGGATATGGTGCGTACCATGATGTCTCTTATCGAATTACCACTATCGTTCATGGGTTAGGCATTAGAGACAACCACATTCACTTTAAATAGGGCACCACGTAATTCCGTTGAGACGACACCGTTTTGGTAGAAACCTAAGTTGTCGTTTCTTAAAGGTTTGGGGCTGCGATGCTTATGTGAAAAAGTTTCAGGATTAAGCTCGAACCCAAAGCGGATAAAATGCATCTTCATAGGACACCCAAAACAGTTGGGTATACCTCCTAATTCAGATCCGAAAGCAATATGGATTGTTTCTTGAATCGGGTCCTTTCTCGAGGAAAGGTTTCTCTCGAAAGAATTGAGTGGGAGGATGGTGGAAACTTGATGAGGTTATTGAACCGTCTCTTCAACTAGTGTGTGGCAGGGCACAGGAAGTTGTTCCTGTGGCACCTACACCAATTGAAGTGGAAGCTTATGATAGTGATCATGAAGCTTCGGATCAAGTCACTACCGAACCTCGTAGGACGACAAGGACACGTACTACTTCGGAGTGGTAAGGTGATCCTGTCTTGAAGGTCATGTTGCTAGACAACAATGAACCTACGAGCTATGGAGAAGCGATGGTGGGCCTGAATTCCGATAAATGGCTAGAGGCCATAAAATCCGAGAACGGATCCATCGACTTTGGTGGACTTGCCCGATGATCGGCAAGCCATTAAGATCAATGGATCTTTAAGAAGAAGACGGACGTGGATGGTAATGTTACCGTCTATGAGACTCGACTTGTGGCGAAGAGAGTTCAAGGAGTTGACTACGATGAGATTTTCTCATCCGTAGCGATGCTTAAGTCCGTCGGAATCATGTTAGCATTAGCTGCATTTATGAAATCTGGCAGGCGGATGTCAAAACAAGTTTCCTTACCAGTTTTCGTGAGGAAAGATTGTAGGCAATACAATCAGAAAGTTTTTGTCGATCCTAAGGATGCTAAAAGGTATGCTAGCTCCAGCGATCCTTCTAAGGACTGGAGTGAGCATCTCGGAGCTGGAATGTATGCTTTGATGATGATCAAAGATTTTGGATTTATTCAAAGTTTATGAGAAACTTGTATTTCCAAAGAAGTGAGTGGGAGCACTATAGAATTTCTGATGAGTATATGTTGTTGACATATTGATGATCAGAAATGATGTAGAATTTCTAGAAAGCATATAGGGTTATTTGAAAGGTGTTTTTCAATAAGAAACCTGGATTAAGCTACTTGAGCATTAAGCATCAAGATCTATAAGGATAGATCAAAACGCTTAATAATACTTTCAAATGAGCACATACCTTGACATGATCTTGAAGGTGTTCAAGATGGACCAGTCAAAGAAGGAGTTCTTGCCTGAGTTGTAAGGTACGAAGTTAAGACTTAAAGCTCGACCACGGCATAATAGAGAGAAAGGACGAAGGTCGTCCCCTATGCTTAAGACGTAGGCTCTTCAGTATGCTATGCTGTGTACCACACCTGAAGTGTGCCTTGCCATGAGACAGTCAACGGGTACAAGAGTGATCCAAGAATGGCTCACAGGACAACGGTCAAAGTTATCCTTAGTAACTAGTGGACTAAGAAATTTTCTCGATTATGGAGGTGGTAAAAGAGTTCGTCGTAAAGGTTACGACGATGCAAGCTTGACACCTATCCGGATAGCTCTGAGTAGAGAGACCGGATACATATAATGGAGCAATAATTTAGAATAGCTCCAAGTAGAACAGTTGTTTGGAATAGCTCCAAATAGAGCGTGGTAGCTGCATCTAGGAGATGACATAGAGATTTGTAAAGCACACACGGATCTGAAAGGTTCAGACCCATTGACTAAAACCTCTCTCACAAGCAACATGATCAAACATAAAACTCATTGAGTGTTAATCACATAGTGATGTGAACTAGACTACTGACTCTAGTAAACTCTTGGGTATTAGTCACATGGCGATGTGACCTGTGAGTGTTAATCACATGGCGATGTGAACTAGATTATTGACTCTAGTGCAAGTGGGAGACTGTTGGAAATATGCCCTAGAGGCAATAATAAATAAGTTATTATTATATTTCTTTGTTCATGATAATAGTCTTTTATTCATGCTATAACTGTATTATCCGGAAATCGTAATACACGTGTGAATACATAGACCACAATATGTCCCTAGTGAGCCTCTAGTTGACTAGCTCGTTGTGATCAACAGATAGTCATGGTTTCCTGGCTATGGACATTGGATGTCGTTGATAACGGGATCACATCATTAGGAGAATGATGTGATGGACAAGACCCAATCCTAAGCTTAGCACAAAGATCGTGTAGTTCGTTTGCTAGAGCTTTGCCAATGTCAAGTATCTCTTCCTTTGACCATGAGATCGTGTAACTCCTGGATACCATAGGAGTGCCTTGGGTGTATCAAACGTCACAACGTAACTGGGTGACTATAAAGGTACACTACAGGTATCTCCGAAAGTATCTATTGTTTTATGCGGATCGAGACTGGGATTTGTCACTCCGTGTAAACGGAGAGGTATCTCTGGGCCCACTCGGTAGGACATCATCATATGCGCAATGTGACCAAGGAGTTGATCACGGGATGATGTGTTACGGAACGAGTAAAGTGACTTGCCGGTAACGAGATTGAACAAGGTATCGGTATACCGACGATCGAATCTCGGGCAAGTAAAATACTGCTAGACAAAGGGAATTGTATACGGGATCAATTGAGTCCTTGACATCGTGGTTCATCCGATGAGATCATCGTGGAACATGTGGGAGCCAACATGGGTATCCAGATCCCGCTGTTGGTTATTGACCGGAGAACGTCTCGGTCATGTCTGCATGTCTCCCGAACCCGTAGGGTCTACACACTTAAGGTTCGATGACGCTAGGGTTATAAAGGAAGCTTGTATGTGGTAACCGAATGTTGTTCGGAGTCCCGGATGAGATCCCGGACGTCACGAGGAGTTCCGGAATGGTCCGGAGGTAAAGATTTATATATAGGAAGTCTTGTTTCGGCCATCGGGACAAGTTTCGGGGTCATCGGTATTGTACCGGGACCACCGGAAGGGTCCCGGGGGCCCACCGGGTGGGGCCACCTGCCCCGGGGGGCCACATGGGCTGTAGGGGGTGCGCCTTGGCCTACATGGGCCAAGGGCACCAGCCCCTAGAGGCCCATGCGCCAAGATAAAGGGAAAAGGGGAGAGTCCTAAAGGGGGAAGGCACCTCCGAGGTGCCTTGGGGAGGATGGACTCCTCCCCCCTCCTTAGCCGCACCCCTTTCTTGGAGTAGGGGGCAAGGCTGCGCCTCCCCCTTCTCCCCTGCCCCTATATATAGTGGAGGGGAGGGAGGGCATCCACACCTGAGCCCTTGGCGCCTCCCTCCCTCCCGTGACACCTCCTCCTCTCCCGTAGGTGCTTGGCGAAGCCCTGCGGGATTGCCACGCTCCTCCACCACCACCACGCCGTTGTGCTGCTGTTGTATGGAGTCTTCCTCAACCTCTCCCTCTCTCCTTGCTGGATCAAGGCGTGGGAGAGGTCACCGGGCTGTACGTGTGTTGAACGCGGAGGTGCCGTCCGTTCGGCACTTGATCATCGGTGATTTGAATCACGACGAGTACGACTCCATCAACCCCGTTCACTTGAACGCTTCCGCTTAGCGATCTACAAGGGTATGTAGATGCAAACTCTCCTCCTTTCTACTCGTTGCTGGTCTCTCCATAGATAGATCTTGGTGATTCGTAGGAAAAATTTTGAATTTCTGCTACGTTCCCCAACAGAACCAAGTCCCCCAAAACCACGGAACCACCCAACTCGAATCGCCTATCACGAGGGACAAACTCGCCTACCCCCTCTCCCCTGGTGACCTAAGTCATCGTCCCCGACGAACCAAGTCGCCCAAAACCACCGAAGCACCCAACCTGAATCGCCTAACATGAGGGACAAACTCGCATACCCCCATCTCCCCTGATGACCTAGGTCGCAGACCCCGACGAACCAAGTCGTCCAAAAGCACTGAAGTACCCAAGCTGAATTGCCTAACACGAGGGACAAACTCCCTCCCCCTCTTCCCTGGTGACCTAGGTCGCCTCACCAAACGAACCAAGTCACCCAAAACCACCGAAGCACCCAACCCGAATCGCCTAACACGACGGACAAACTTGCCTCCCCCTCTCCCCTGATGACCTATGTCGCCTCATCAGACGAACCTAGTCGCCCAAAACCAACGAAGCACCCAACCTGAATCGCCTAACACGAGGGACAAACTCGCCTCCCCCTCTCCCCTAGTGACCTAGGTCGCCGACCCCGACGAACCAAGTTGCCCATAACCACCGAAGCACCCAACCCGAGTCGCCTAACACGAGGGACAACCTCGCCTACTCCCCTCTCCCTTGGTGACCTAGGTTGCCTCACCAGACGAACCAAGTCGCACAAAACCAACGAAGCACCCAACCCGAATCGCCTAACACGAGGGACAAACTCGCCTACCCCACTCTCCCATGGTGACCTAGGTTGCCTCACCAGACGAACCAAGTCACACAAAACCAACGAAGCACCCAACCTGAATCGCGTAACACGAGGGACAAACTCGCCAACCCCCTCTCCCCTGGTGACCTAGGTCGCCTCACCAGACGAACCAAGTCGCACAAAACCAACGAAGCACCCAACCCGAATCGCCTAACACGAGGGACAAACTCTCCTACCCCCCTCTCCACTGGTGACCTAGTTCGCCGACCCGGATGAACCAAGTCGCAAAAAACCAACGAAGCACCCAACCCGAATCGCCTAACATGAGGGACAAACTCGCCTACCCCCCTCCCCTGGTGACCTAGGTCGCCGACCCCGACGAACCAAGTCGCATAAAACCAATGAAGGACCCAACCCGAATCGCCTAACACAATGGACCAACTCGCCTACCCCTTCTACCCTGGTGACCTAGGTCGCCGACCCCGACGAACCAAATCGCACAAAACCAACGAAGCACCCAACCCGAATCACCTAACACGAGGGAGCTCACTGAGATCAAGGCTGGCCATCTGCACATTTTTAGAAGATTAAATGGGGATAGAAATTAATACATAAGCGTCATAATGTGAACGAGACAGTAGTATTTTTCCTCTTCTTTTTCTATTATGCAAGCGAACTCAACGAGCAGGGGACATTTTTTCACAATCACTGCTAGGTTCACATACCTGGGTCTCTTTTGTGTTTTTCTAAGCAATTATACTTTTAACTTTTTTAGCTCATCTCTTTTTTGATTTTCTAGGAAACTGGACCTTTTGTTCCTACTTTTGACCCTACTGATTATTGCCCAGTTTGTAAGAAACTGTACATTTTATAAGCAACTACAATAGCTTATTGCCCAGTTTTATCATACACAGATTATTAACATTTTTTCATACAACCATCAGGCAAGATTCTACACATTTAATTACTTTCCTTTTTTTTGCAGAAGAAAGGTGCAAGACAATAGTCAAGAAACAATTCAAGAGCCAGCAACTTTATCTAGCATCATGGTTGTACAGGAGGCAAGAACAGGGAGATCAGATTTGGGGCAAAGATTCAAGTCAGGCTTGCAACATTTTTTGGCTACATGGAGGCAAATCTGCAAGTAGTATAGCAATGGGGGGTAGGTACATCTGAGGAGTTCAACTAGCTATAGTAGAACTAAAAAGAATCTCCTGGTCAAAACAATTCCAACGACCCTGTTACCTTTCTGGCAGTTTGCCCAGTTCTGGCAATTTTTTTGCCCACATTTTCTTCAGATTGTTGCCTGATCAGCACAAAGAGTTGCAGAGAAAGATTGTTGACTGATCAGCACAAAGAGTTGCAGAGAAGGTTGTGTTCTTCACGATTTTTCCCATGATCTTTTTTCTACTGTGTTTTTGCTGTGGGAGGAGGAGCCCCCGCTGCTAGGACAGGGGGTGGGTGGGAGATCACGTAAGGGAGGGGAGATGTTTCTTTTTTCGTTTCTTTCCATGGGGAGACGTGGGCACATGAGGGGGATGGCAACTTCCTTTTTTGGCGCATGAGGGGATCGACGGGGGGAAACTTTCCAAAATTGCCGGCCGCGAGGTCGTTCCGCGTAGCGCGCGGGCGCTGTGTAGCAGCGTCCTTCTTTTTTTGCTGCGGCGAGTGGTTTACGCTTTTTTTTCAAGGGCACGAGGCTAAATGGGCTGGATAGATGGCCCGGTTAACCAGAAACCTCTGATTTTTCTACCGGAGTAGCGGTTCAATGGACAGCCGGTCCAAGTCGCGGTAGTCTCGCCTGAAACGAAGATCCAAGGGCAGATAACGACCCGAAATCAAGATCCAACGGACCAGGAGGTTGGAAGCGTGAGAGGGCAAGGAAGAGGCTCGGTTATACTGTTCTTAATTAAGACATGTCATTAACACCACAATATGGTACTATCTTGTACTTTGCATTGTTGTTAGGGTCATAAAAACTGCCTCATGCCCTTCCCTTCCTCTGTCTCCTCAACTAAACAAATTAGTGCTAATACAAGAAAACATTAATCATCGAGGAAGACGATTTTAGAGTATCTCTTTTTCATCAACCTTCTGCCATTTTTTTTATCATCGACTTGCAGAGAAGTGTGTTGCACTTGCGGAATAGCTATAAAGAAATGATTACTATATCACCCACCTCTACCTGTGTGCAAAATGCTTTTCTTCCATGGGAAAGTAGTGGTTAGACCCCACCTCGGTGCATCCACGCAAGAAAACATAGCAGAACATTTCCAAAAAATCTGAAACTTTGTGGAAACGATCATCAACAAATGTTAGAAAATCTTGCCAAGTTTGGTGATCAAATGACATCCGAGGAGATCTGTACAAAAGAAAACTACAAATTTTGGTCAAATAGTGCACGTACATTTTGAGTAATTTTGTCTTTTTTGTATAGATCTTCTCGGATGTCATTTGACCATGAAAATTTGCAAGCCTCTCTAACATTTGTTTATAATCATTACACAAAGTTTTATAGTTTTTCAAAATGTTTTGATATGTTTTCTTGCGTGTGCATCAAGGGCGGGTGTAGACCTGTGGTTTTTCTACCCCCACCCTTGGTGCACCCACGGTGCACCCACGCAAGAAAACATATCAAAACATTTTGATCCTTCTGTCAAGTGAACAAGGTCCTCTTCTCATATGTACTACTCCCTCCATCCCAAAGTAAGTGACTCAACTTTGTACTAATTTTAGTACGAAGTTAGTACAAACTCGAGTCACTTATTTTGTGACGGAGGGAGTACTTTGTGTCCACCACAATAGCTCGACTGACAGTCTCAATGTTTTAGTGTCTTGGTAGGACTAGCTTATTTCACAAATATGTGGTAGTCACCTGATATTTCAACAGGAGGGTGTTGGTAGCACTAGCTAATTACTTTAAACAGGTGGTAGTCACCTGATATTTCAACAGGAGGGTGTTGGTAGCACTAGCTAATTACTTTAAACAGGTGGTAGTCACATAATCTCATCAAAGTAAGAGTGGAACAAGAACAAGAAAGAAGTTAAAGCATGTGGGAATAGGAACCATCAAGAGTATTTGTGAAACGGAATATCCAAGTATTGCAGTAGGCTGACCAGCTTGATCTTGATGAGTACAAGACAGAAGAGCTTTCATTCTCTTTTCGAGATATTTATTGGAGTTCATCTCAGCTAGCCGGTCCAACATTCTTACCGGATGGAGAATTACCACACCATTTCTAGCCAACTATTGCCCGGGGCAACAGATACCAAGATAAGTCATGCTCTAGTTTAACTTCTAGGTTCAGATAGTTATCTTAGATTTTTCTCAAAAATAATTATATACCTGAGTTTTTCTACTTCAGTATTTTTTTCAACAAATGGTGGATTTTATTGACTCAAAATGGAGCATCAGGTTGGTACAAACACAATAAGCACACACCTTCCCTATGCATAGCTAGAATGTACACAACCAGCACCAACACATACATACAAATAAGAACACCACCAGGTAGCAAAGTGATACAAGACCAAAGCTATGTGAAAGCAAGGAAAAAAACGAAGTAATCAAATCGACGATCAAGAAACTATAGCAATGACCATATCTACACCACCCATCTCTTGACACCACAAGGACAACAAAGTTCTTCAAGTGCAACGTCATCAGAAAGGGAGCCATGCTCAAGCATCATCGTCATTGGATCCAACCACCAAAGATAAGATTCTAGATTTTCACCTTGAAGAACTAGTTTGAGCAAATTCGGACTATGCTTTGAATAAGGTAACGACACAAAAATATCGTCATTGCCAGGTATAACTAACTAAGGTCATACCTAGGTTTTCACCCCGGAGTTAGGGACCTAGGGGCCGACATGGACGGATCTGGAGAACATGAGGCATATATGACCAGTGGCCAAGAAGCAAGGTGACGCAGCCCGTCTGGCCGCAACACAAACGACATCGGCTCCATCATCCCGTCATCAACATCAGCAGTGATGACACATCAGTAGATCGAGCCGGATGGCGCCACCTTGATGGGAAGGGCTCGTGACCCGATCTGCCACAGATCCGAAGCAAGGGGCCGCTACCCCACCGCTGGAGGGTGAGCTCCATGGAGGCCAAGGAGCATGGGACAACACATAGAGGGGGGAGGTGGAGACGAACGGAGTAGAGGAGGCCAGTAGAGCGCCGCAGAGGAGCCCCACCGCCATTGTCGGCCGCGTGACCTCTGCCGCTGCTGTTCTCGGGATGGATGGTTGCAATTATGAAGTAGCCTAAAGAAAACATTGAACAACCCTACGATAGCAGGAACGAGCAGGTCGGGAAGCAGCAACGGAAACAAACCACCAACATCTTGCCCAACTCCTTCCCGTACATGGTTGGCACCATGATCATGTGATGTACCATGCTTCTGGTTAAGTAAAGTCTTCTCATTGTGGTATAGACAAATGCTGCATTTCTGACCTTCATCGGAAGGCTATTCTACTTACTACTGTCCATATTATTAAAAAATAATCAAATCTTATAGGCTACTGTGTGTCTCATCCGTATGACTCTTGAACTTTTAAGCTTGCGGGTGAGTGTTTCTGCAGCTGCATCTATGCTATATTTATTTCTCTGAAGTGCGTGATGCTATCATTTCTGATAGACGCAGCTGTGCCAGTTCGTCATCACATTTGAAATAAATCTACGAGTTCTATGTACATGTACGTTGGTCTGTCGTAACAAATGTTCCTGGTAGGACCGGCCAGTACGTGGAAGCTCCTTGTCACCGGCCAGCGTTTCGTTCACCATACTTAATGGTAAAGCTGGTGGTGCCGATTGTCATGCACCCTCGAGATCATTTTATATAACATCAAAATCACATCATTGGATTCGTATTCAAATAAAGTTTCTGAACTAAGAGTTGCCTCCCGTGAAAAACGTGCATTGCACATCGAGAATAGCCAAAAGGTAAACAGTATTATCACACCACCACCTCTTCTTTTGCACAATGCTGTTCTTATATATACCACACCAACATGTACGTAAGTTCTGTTCTCATCTTTACTACTTATTCGTCTACATAGTAGCTTGTCTTACACTATTAATTTTGAAGTGCTGGTAGCACTAACTAGGTTATTTCATCAAATAGGTTGTTTTCATGTAAGTAGATGAAAGAGACCGACGTTGAAAAGATATATTAGAAAACACGGGAATATGAGACATCGAGAGCAGTCGATGAACGAGATGTTTTCGGACAAGAACCACCTGCTTCATCACTGTAGGGCTGCTGTTACACCGATGTCGGGGAGTCAGGCACTCCACGCTGTTGAAATATATCGTCCGACTCTCTCCACCGGTTTGGACTTTCGGAGCAACTAGCTTGAGCATGAATTCAGTATAGTATCCAAGTCAGGAGGTGTTTAGTTCAAGACCTTGCCAACACAGTATGAAAAAAGATTCTTCGGCCTACATCGATCTCACATCTAAGGACTGAATAAGCCTAGAGGTGAGGGGAGTGTTGAAATATATGGTCCATCTCTTTCCATCTTCTGGAGCTGCTAGACCGGCGTACGTGCCCGAGTTGTGTCTGTGGTTGTACGTTCGCGGCACGAAACATGCCCTCTTAATCATCAGCTACAACAAACCGCTTTGGTACTTCCTTCTCCTTCATTAGCTGCAACAAACCATGTGTGTGTGTGTGTGTGTGTGTGTGTGTGTGTGTGTGTGTGGAATCTGTGTGATGAGTGCAGGGCCTGATGAAATTTACAGATTGCTTCAATTTGCTACTAGTCTAGCTCACAAATCCATCCAAGATAATTAATTTATTGCTTTGACAGATCAATTCGTGGGTACTGGATAGACGAGATTAGCATACCTTCACGCTCAAGAATTGTCTGTGTGGCTGTTGTGTGTTTGTCTTTGACAGATCAATTAGTGGGTACTGGAGGACACTGGACCGTGGGGGATCTAGGCGTTTATCCTAACATTGTCTGTGTGGCTGTTGTGTGTTTGTTCTTTTCGGGTACTTTCTTTTCTTTTGAGGTGGATTTTCGTGTTCTGTTGGAGTTGACCATGACGACGAGAGGATTGGTGATGGAGGAAAGAGAAGAACAGAAGGGCTGCTAACCATTTACAAGTAGGTGTTTAGATTATATTTTTCTCTTTTCTTATTTGATGTGCTGTCTGCACGTCAACAACATCATATTGACAAAACCACCATCCAAAACTCCTATACTTGTATGGTATTCTAAACATTAAGGGCTTAAATACCCGGTATTAAGTATCGATCAGTCATGTAACCGATTCACTATCCCATTTCATCATAGGTGTTTAATGAATAAGGAATGAAAATGTATAGAAGATAGATTTGAAAAAAGATTAAGCTTCTGGAAGGGCAAGTTAGTGTCTTACAGAGGTCGGCTGGTTTTGGTTAATTTGGTTTTGACAAGCCTGCCGACGTTCCTTTTATCTTTCTTTGAAGTTTCGGTAGGGGTACCGAAAAGATTAGACTTCTATCGATCTCGTTTCTTTTGACAAAGTGATGAGGCTAAGAAGAAATAACGATTGGCAAGGTAGGTTAGGGATCGAGAATTTAGAGGCAAAGAATATATGCTTGCTTAGCAAATGGCTATACAAGTTATCGGTTGAGACCAAGGGTATGTGGGTACAAATATTGAGAAATAAGTACTTACGTACAAAGACTTTGGCCCAGGCTGCAGCTAGGCCAACGGACTCGCTTTTTTGTAAGGGGTTAATGAGGATAAAGGTAACCTTCTTCCAAAGGGTAAAGTTCAGAGTAGGTAATGGTATCAAGACTAGATTCTGGGAAGATACATGGCTAGGGGAGATGCTCTCGGTTCTGCAATATCCTTCACTATATAATATTGTGCAACGTAAGGAAGACTATGTCGCCACAATATTAAATTCGGTACCGCTTAATATCCAATCTAGGAGATCCCTAGTGGGGGAATGTTGGAACGATTGGTTGCAGCTAGTCCGCAGGTTGATGGATGTTCAAATATCGGACCATGAGGATACGATTCGCTGGAAGTTAGTTGTCAATGGATCCTTTTCAGTGAAATCTATGTATCTGGACCTAATTAATTCCAGGCCATTGTCTAGATCATTGCACATACGAAATATTAAAGTTCCGCTCCAAATTAAAATATTCATGTGGTTCGTTCACAAAGGAGTCATACTGACCAAAGATAACTTGCTGAAAAGAAGTTGGGTTGGTAATTCCAGATGTTGTTATTGCGATCAAAATGAAACGATTAAACGCCTCTTTCTCGACTGTCCACTTGTAAAATTATTATAGCACTTAATACATATAGCTTTTAACATTCACCCCCCAACAAGCATCAACATGATATCTGGGACGTGGCTTAATGGTGTGGACATACATATAGTTAAACATATTCGGATAGTGATATGTGCACTATGTTGGGCGATATGGAATACTAGAAATGATTTGATTTTTAATAGGACAAACTTCACTAATTTCTGCAGGTTATCTACAGAGCTACAACTTGGATCCGTATGTGGTCATTACTCACTCATGCGGACTACAAGGAGCTTTTGGTTATTGGGTGCAACTGTTGAGAGACGGTAGCATGGGCTATCTTCAGCCGATTTGGATGGCGAGCTAATAATAGGTTAGGTGTATAGCATCGTAGCATGTTCTTTTTTGCCGGATGTGGCATCTTTTTTTATGTTATCTTCCGTTTTGCACTCGAATTGTGAATCTTTTGTGGATCTCAAACTTTGTTACACTTTTATTAATAATATGGCTGCATCCATCGAGTGATGCAGGGGTTTTCCTGCTTTTCCAAAAAAAAAAATGTAACCGATTCGCTAAAACTCATGGTCACGAGCTAGCACATGGGTCAGTAATGTACCTGCAGCTTCAATGTGGAATTCTAATGACAAACGTATCCCACGCGGAAAGGAAAATATGGCAACTGAAACATGATGATTCTTGGTTTATGTGTCACCTGGCCAGCCTTCAAATGCATATGATCCCTGTAAGTGAATTTTATCTACCGCACCTGCCTCTACAGTCAGTAGGAGACCACGAAAGATGCAGTCTATCTCTTCCTAGGAAGCCGCCATGCCATTGGAGTGGTACGCACACTACCGTCAACGCCGTCCCCTCTGCACGTCTTTCTACCTTGGCTGCATCCTGTTGACGTCAGTGGCGTAGCTAGAATTTTATGTCAGGGTGGTCCAACTGACAGGGAAAAAAATGCACCACAAATTCAACTAAACCAACATATACATACAGAATAGTCCAAAAGCATATATCAATAAGGTCTTTAAAATGATAATAGAATTCATGGTTACGCCTTAAATTCGCGTAAAAGAAAATAGCACACCTTGTTTGTCGGATAACGCCTTCCCAAAACCATGAAAGTACCAATTATATCACCTTCATTCACTTTGAAGAAAGCATCTCGCTCGATGTATATAACACAATAAAAAGAGATGCTATGTCCCTGGTCCTCTTCATTTTGCAACAATTCTACACAAACATTAATTTATTAGCTATCAATTGGAACAAATCCCTAATGATTAGTCGGTTCTCTTTATCAGTTATCAATTACCAAAAACAAACTATATCTTCAGATCTCAACTTAAGTTGTTCAAATCTTCATAGCAAAAGAAATTTACACTTTGAATTTATGAATTAGAGGAGAACAAAATATCTTACTTCAGATTGTAGTAGGATGAAAAACTGAACAAGTGTTGCGCAACCTAACTAGGTTGTGCATGCGTGCGTGCTTCGCCGGCCGCCTGTTTGCCGGCGCCAGCAAGTGTCCTTCGCCCGGCCGCCGGTCCGTCGCGTCGGCGAGTGCCCTGTCGGCCGGCGGATGCGCACCGGGGGCTGCGGGGCGAAGGCGGATGGCGCTCATCGCTAGGGTTCCATAACTGCAAGATCGATGCGACGGGAATCAGAAACGTCTTTTTTTTGAGAAATAGAAACATCTTCTGGTGTCGATCAATCAGCGCACACGAACGTTCGCGGAGACTAATGAGCCAATCCTTCACGTGTACATGGGCTGAGTTGGGCTTGCTTTTTTCTTTTTCTTTTTTACAAACTAGTAGTATACTAATGGGCTGAATTCCAGGATGGTCCATGGACCACCCTGGCCACCCTACAGCTACGCCACTGGTGGCCGTTGGATGTGTTTGGCATAGTCACTGCACACGACAGTGGCGTAGCTAGGATTTTATGTCAGGGTGGTTCAATTGACAGGGAAAAAAATGCACCACAAATTCAACTAAACCAACATATACATACAGAATAGTCCAAAAGCATATATCAATAAGGTCTTTAAAATGATAATAGAATTCATGGTTACGCCTTAAATTCGCGTAAAAGAAGATAGCACACCTTGTTTGTCGGATAACACCTTCCCAAAACCATGAAAGTACCAATTATATCACCTTCATTCACTTTGAAGAAAGCATCTCGCTCGATGTATATAACACAATAAAAAGAGATGCTATGTCCCTGGTCCTCTTCATTTTGCAACAATTCTACACAAACATTAATTTATTAGCTATCAATTGGAACAAATCCCTAATGATTAGTCGGTTCTCTTTATCAGTTATCAATTACCAAAAACAAACTATATCTTCAGATCTCAACTTAAGTTGTTCAAATCTTCACAGCAAAAGAAATTTACACTTTGAATTTATGAATTAGAGGAGAACAAAATATCTTACTTCAGATTGTAGTAGGATGAAAAACTGAACAAGTGTTGCGCAACCTAACTAGGTTGTGCATGCGTGCGTGCTTCGCCGGCCGCCTGTTGGCCGCAGCCTGCAAGTGTCCTTCGCCCGGCCGCCGGTCCGTCGCGTCGACGAGTGCCCTGTCGGCCGGCGGATGCGCACCGGGGGCTGCGGGGCGAAGGCGGATGGCGCTCATCGCTAGGGTTCCATAACTGCAAGATCGATGCGACGGGAATCAGAAACGTCTTTTTTTTTTTGAGAAATAGAAACATCTTCTGGTGTCGATCAATCAGCGCACACACGAACGTTCACGGAGACTAATGAGCCAATCCTTCACGTGTACATGGGCTGAGTTGGGCTTGTTTTTTTCTTTTTCTTTTTTACAAACTAGTAGTATACTAATGGGCTGAATTCCAGGGTGGTCCATGGACCACCCTGGCCACCCTACAGCTACGCCACTGGTTGACGTCCTCCTCGACAGAACCACCCCTCATCGTCTCCTTCATGAACGGTCATGGCGCAGTTGCCACCGGTGACTGTTTCTTTTTGCAAGAACGGTTGGAGAGTTAGTTGTAGATGGCAGCATAGGCTAGCGTTATCAATCTCACATCCAGGTTTCCGGGTTCTTTATGCTCGGAATGCATTCATCTTCTTTATGATTCCCGCACGCTCTGACCTACTGGGCAGAGACCTGCCGCGCGAGCTCATATGCTTCTCTCGGTATGAGAGCCTGGTCTGCAGGGTCTTCGTTAGCCAGGTGGCGACCCATGCACGTTCCCAGGCCACCGGGATGTTAGAGATACGACAGGCAAATCAACTCAATGAAGAATGAAGAACAAGCAGGGGACACAAGATTTTAACGTGGAAAACCCCTCCAACACGAAGGGGAAAAAACCACAAACGCCAGCCAGCCAAACTTCACTTTATCGGGGAAGGTTACAAACGCCAGGGATTTACAACTGATCAACTAAACCCGTGCGGCGGCTTAGAAGAGGTATATATAACATAGGTGACCTAGGTCAATACTGATCCGTACGAGCCCCGCTCCGCTCGCTCGTCAGAAGTTAGCCTCCCTCTTTATACTTGAATTCGAAGCATAACATAACAAACTCCACCTTGAGACAAATTCCATCTTGTAGCATGAATGAGAACCTCCTACCTGAACAACAAAGAAAACACTTTCGGCGCCAAACAACCAGTAGGGCTAATGAGTTATACCAACTAAGTCCGAGCAAAGCTCAAACTTAGCAACATGAACTGGCCTTGTCAACATATCAGCAGGATTTTCATGAGTACTAATCTTGTATACCTTCAGTTTACCTTGCTCAACAATGTCTCGAACATAATGATATTTGACATCAATGTGCTTTCTTCTCTCATGGAACATCTGATCCTTAGTGAGGTAAATGGCACTTTGACTGTCACAAAAGAAATTAATGCAAGAATTATCTCCACAAAGCTCAGCATACAAACCTTTCAGCCAAACTGATTCTTTACATGCTTCTGCAATAGTCATGTATTATGCTTCAGTGGTAGACCGGGCAACTACTGGCTGCAATGTTGCCCTCCAACTCACGGCACAACCACCAACCATGAACACATAACTTGTAAGGGACCTCCTCTTTTCCAAATCGCTGGAAGAAAAATCTGAATCCACATAGCCAGCTAGTCCCTCACCAGTCCTGCCGAATTTCAAACAAGCATTGGAAGTTCCACGAAGGTACCTGAAAATCCACTGAACAGCCTTCCAATGTTCTTGACCAGGGTTAGCCATGTATCGACTGACCAAACTCATTGCAAATGACAAATCAGGTTTAGAACACACCATGGCATACATGAAAGAACCAACAACACTGGAATATGGAACTCTTGACATATACTCGAACTCTTCATCATTACTAGGACAATGAAAAGAGGATAATGTGAAATGAGGAGCAATGGGAGTGCTTACTGACTTAGCATCATGCATGCTAAAATGATGAAGAACTTTCTTAATATAACTCTGCTGACTAAGAAATAACAAGCCAGAATTTCTGTCCCTTGTAATCTCCATACCTAGAATTTTCTTAGCAGCACCAAGATCCTTCATCTCAAACTCACTACTTAACTGTGCCTTTGTAGTGATCTCTTTCTTGCCCTTGGCAGCAATCAACATATCATCAACATATAACAACAAGTATATAGTTGATCCATCAACAAATTTAATGTAAACACAACTATCATAGGCAGACCACTTAAATCCATGTGCTATCATAAATGAATCAAACCTCTTATACCACAGTCTCGGAGACTGTTTCAAACCATATAGGGACTTCTTTAACTTGCAAACAATTTTCTCCTTACCAGGCACAATGAAACCTTCTGGTTGGTCCATGTAAATCTCCTTGTCCAGTTCACCATGCAGAAAAATAGTCTTGACATCTAACTGCTCAAGCTCAAGATCATGCATAGAAACAATACGAAAAAAATAAACGAATGGAACTATGCTTCATAACTGGAGAGAACACATCATTATAATCAATACCTGGTATCTGACTGAAGCCCTTAGCTACTAACCTTTCCTTAAACCTCGCAGACTCACTAGGAGACAAACCGTCCTTTCTTTTGAAGATCCATTTGCAGCGAACGGTCTTCTTATGTTTAGGCAAGCTCACAACATCCCATGTGCCATTTTTGTCAAGTGACCGCATCTCTTCCTGCATAGCAGCAATCCACTTCTCGCGGTCACTGGAAACAACTGCTTCAGTGTATGTGGATGGCTCATGGATGTTCTCAACCTGTTCTGCACAACTGAAAGTATAATGAACAATGTCACACTCTTCAATTAGGCGGTTAGTTTTCTTAATGACTCTCTTGCTCCTGCCATCTGCAAGAGACTGAACTCATCGCTACAAAACAGGGGGTGAGTGTTGCACAACATCATCATCGTAAACCTCTGTATCTGGACCATCATCAACATTACCATCAACCTGTGCATATGGAGCAACATCATTATCAGCAATTACATGGTCCTCCTCATCAAAGTGCTCCACCTGCAAAGTAACTCGCTGTGGCTCTACATCAAAAGTATCTGTGGACAAATCATCATGATACATAACAGATTCATTGAAAACAACACTCCTGCTCACAAAAACCTTATTAGTTTCAGGATTCCATAACTTGTATCCTTTTACTCTTGAACCGTATCCAACAAACACACACTTAATAGCTCTAGGCTCAAGTTTTCCATTATCAACGTGTGCATATGCAGTGCGACCAAAAACTCTCAACTGCGAATAATCAGCTGGTGTACCAGACCATACCTCAATCGGAGTTTTCTTATTAAGTGGAATGGATGGTGACCTATTGATGAGGTAGCAGGCGGTGGAGGTGGCTTCAGCCGAAAAATGTTTTCCCATGCGAGCATTGGACAACATGCAACGGGCCCTGGAGATGATGATTCTCTTCATGTGCTCAGCCACACCATTTTGTTGAGGAGTGTATGGGATGGTGTGGTGCCTGACGATGCCCAAGTTTCTGCAATAACTGTTAAAAGCTTTTGAACATAATTCATAACATTGTCAGTACGAAGTTTTTTTACCTTCCTCTCAGTTTGCCTTTCTACCATAAGTTTCCAATCCTTAACGGCATCAAACACATCATATTTATTTTTCAGAAAATAAGGCCACACTTTTTCTGGAGTAATCATCAATAATTGTAAGCATATAACGAGCACCAGCAAGCGAGGGTTTACGGGAAGGTCCCCACAAATCAGCATGTACATAATCTAATATACCTTTACTTGTACAAAAGTAGGGGCACTCCTTTTTTACCCCTTTACTTGTGCACAGGCAATCGGAGCCGCGCCCACGGCCACACTGAGCAAGGCAGAGGAGGGAAGCTGAAGACACAAGGCGACCAGAAGCAACGCCAAGACCAAGAAATACGAAAGAGGAAGGGGGTGAGGTGGACTCCCCCGGCAAGACCCTTGCCGGGGAAACTTGCCCGAGGCCAGCAGGGCAGGCCACCCTTGAGCCTGCGGGTTCCGACACCACCAACCATCTGCATTGGAACGAAGGCTCGGGTGGCGCCTTTGTGGCAGCATGCAGATCTTCATCAAGATCATAAGCACAAAAGATCAAATGAGGACCAGAAGACGACGATCCTCGGCGGGATCCTAGCCGAGGAAATCCACAAGACCCCCGGCAAGACCCTTGCCGGGGACAATCACGGTGCCACGGCAAGGCCCTTGCTGGGGACACTTACGGGGCCGCGGCCAGGACCGCGTCTGCCAAGGCTCCACCGCCGTCCCCATGACCCTGCAGCTCAACGAGCGGCTCCACGATCGACTCAACAAGCACCTGTGTGGTGGCATGCAGGTCTTCGTGAAGGCTCCACCATCGCACCAGCCTAGCAGCTAGCCAACGTGGCGCCATGACGCCTCGTCAGCTCGAACGCCTGTTGAAGCCAGGAGAGGCGACAAGAGCTGGGACGTGCTTCCTTGCCATCCCCGGTAAAGCAAGGGGGCACGTCGGTAGCGCATTAAATGCGTTTGTCCGATGGTGCCAGAGGATAGACTCATCGACTGTACACCTTTGCACCTCATGTGTGCCATTGTGGCAGCCCCTTTTGCCTATAAAAGGAGACCCGAGGCGACCAGGAGGAGGATTCGGATATTTTGGGCAAGTCGCACCTCGTAGCTAGCTCAAGAACACAAGAACACTCAAATACATCCACCAAAGCAGAACTACGGTATAACGCATCTCCGCAGCCCGAACCTGGGTAAACGATCCATGTGCTTCCCGTCAGACCCGCTCTTTGCACAACCTCGCGCCCGCCAACCGTAGAAGGGATCCCAGTATTCCCATAGGTGTCGTTTCCACCGATATCTTTGGCGCGCCAGGTAGGGGGCGCAGTTGTGAAAATCCGGTCTGCAGTTAGCCTAGCAGTTCTTCATCGTCATGGCTCCTAAGAAGAAGGCGGTCACGGTGATTGGTTTGTCGGGGGCCGGACGGCCCGTACTGGTCCGAGCGAACAGCGGGCCAGTCGCGGACAGGACCCGAGGCACGACCCGCGAGCACCAACATCGTTCGGGCAGTCAGAGCCTGGCGAGCGGCGTCGTCCGTGCACGGGACGACGGGCCGCATGCCGCCAAATCCAGAGACGGAGCTAGGCCCCCCGCAGGCGAAGTGGGGCCCTCCGGGGGTGGCGCGGCGACCTCCAAGACGCCTACGCCGGTGCCCACAGCGCGCTCCTCCCAGGGTGTGCGCGACGAGCATCACCACCATGCTAGAGACCCCGCACGCCACCGTGGGAAGAGTCAAGTGCATCATCTGCGGGATAAAGGAGGCCAGCATGCCCGCCGAAGTGCTGGCGAAAATGGCACGCAGCCGCTGGACCGTGATAGTGCTCCTTCTAACGTGGTTAGAAGTCGAAGCGCGCCACGGTCCACGCAGCTTTCGCCGCCACCCACGCCAGCAGAAGCTTTGGCGCGCGCGCATCTGCTCCTCAACTTCCCTCCTGCTGCAGAAAAGCTCGATGAGTGGAGAGCCACCATCCGGAGCCTCGTCGGCGTCGCCAACCAAGAGGATCCACGACCAGCGGGGCCCTCAGGCCGGCGCTCCGTCGAACCACCGCATGCCAGTGGTGGAGGGGCCGAAGGTGCTGCAGCCACGATGCACTCTCCTCCTCCACGCCAGCCACTTGGGGTGTCGATCCGTCGTGATGATGCTTGTGATAACATTTCCATAGCGTTGTCCAACCCACGGACCCACCGCGACCAGTGCCAAGTTCTCCGGTAGCAAGCCCATGAAGACGCTCGAACCACCATCGAGCGCTAGCGCGATACACGCCACCAGTCCAATAGGTGGGCGGGCCCCGCTATGGACCACCCAGCACCGGGAGGCTCCTATGGCCTACCTTACGAGGTGGGTTGCCCGGCCTTTAGCCGTGAGTTGTGGCAGTTCCAGTGGCCGTCCTACCGTACGTTCAAGCCCGACGTCGGCGAGAAGTACAATGGCAAGTCTCACCCGTCGGAGTTCCTCAGCATCTACACCATCGTGATGCAAGCTGCTAGAGCTCGCGACGACAAGGTGCTTGCCAATTACTTCCCGTTGGCCCAGAAACCCAATGTCATGTCTTGGTTGATGCACTTGCCGGTGGATTCCATTTTTTCTTGGTCGGATCTGTGTCATGAGTTCGTTGGTGCCTTCACTGGAGGCCACCAAGCTCATGGCCAGGCGAATGATTTGCACATCATTCCCCAGAAGGAAGGTGAAAACCTGCGCAAGTACATACAGAGGTTCAGCCGGGTGGAATACAACATCCCAGATGTTCACCCCGCCGCCGTGATCAACGTGTTCCATCAGAATGTGCGCAACCGCAAGATGCATGAAGAGCTGGCGATGAACAAGGTTAAAGATGTGGCCGAGCTTTATGTTCTGGCCGACAGGTGTGCCCGAGCTGAAGAGGGGAGGAAGTACCCCGGCGAGGACGCTGGCACGGAAACCGACTCTACGGATGAAGACACCGCCGCCCCGGAGAAGAAGGGTCGGCGTCGCAACATGAAACGCAAGGGCAAAGCCATGCTTGCTGTCGAGGGATCCAACGACAATGGCGCTACCAAGAAGGCCAAGGCAGACGACCCCAACAAGGAGATTGCCGGGTGCGCCGCCTGCCGGGCCTTGGTGGCTGCCGACAGAAGGCCCTGACAAGAAGTACTGCAAGATCCACCGCACCAAGGGCCATGACCTCCAGAACTACCGACAAGTCAAGCTGCTTGCTGAGAAGCAAAAAGCCGAGTATGAGAGGCGGGACAAGGAGAAGGGTGAGGATGATGCCGAAGGATCTGGCAAGAAGCATGGCGGCCAAGGAGGCCGCTGCGGCAAGGATAACCAGCAAGAGAGGCCCGCCCGGGGCCGTGACAAAAAGCAGGAAGGCGACGATCATGACGAGGACGACGAGTTCAGAGACCATGAGTTCCGGAAGGATACAGAGGCCATGTGCGTCGATGGTGGCGCCTCGCTGCATACTTCTCACCGCCAGCTCAAGCAGTGGGCGCGTGAGATCACAATGGCGGAGCCATCGTTTGACGCTCAGAAGCCACTGGAGTGGTCCAGCACGCCTATCATCTTTGACACCGAGGACCACCCTGATCGCGCAAATGCGGTTGGGTGTTTGCCGTTGTTGGTTTCACCAACGATACGCAACCTCAAGGTGAACAAGATGCTGGTTGATGGTGGGGCCAGCTTGAACTTGATCTCACCCGTTGTGATCAAAGAGGCTGCAAATTCCTGATGGGGACCTCGAGTAGACGGACACGTTTCAAGGGGTGAACCCGAGAAGGAGCCAGCCGAAGGGAAAAGTCACGGTGCCTGTGACGTTTGGAAGCGAGTTGAACTACAGGATGGAGAGGATCGTCTTCTATGTAGCCGAGATCCCCTTGCCCTACAACGGGATCCTCGGCCGCCCGGCACTAGCCAAGTTCATGGCGGCATCGCCTTACACCTACAACACACTAAAGATGCCTGGGCCGATGACCATCATCATCGTCCCCTGCGACAAGAAGGATGTGCTGATGTGCGCCGACCTACTCTATCGGGAAGCAGTTGTAGCAGCTGCCGCCAAGACTCTGGCTCCTGCCGCTGAAGCCCTGGGAGGGAAGAAGAAGACTGGCAAAACCTCTCGCACCCAGTCCGGCAAGTGCACCTCTTCGGAGTGTCGTGCTACCATTGAGGACGTGCCAGAGAGCTCCACCAGCAAGAGCAAGAAAATTAGAGCTACACCACCAGAGACCAAGAAGGTGTCCGTCAAGGAGGACGACACGGGAGGGGCTTTCACCATAAGCTCCACCCTTGATAGCAAATAGGAAGGCGCGCTCGTCACCTTCATGCGGGCGAATGTAGATGTGTTTGCGTCGCAAGCATCCGACATCCCCGGCGTTCCCAGGGAGGTGATTGAGCACCACCTTGCTATCTGTCCTCATGCGCGGCCCGTCAAGCAGAAGGTCAGGAAGCATGCTTTTGAAAGGCAAGAGTTCATCACAGAGGAGATTAGGAAGTTGGAAGTGGCAGGCTTCGTGAGAGGAGTACTCCATCCGACGTGGTTGGCCAATCCAGTGATGGTGCGCAAGGCAAATGGGAAGTGGAGGCTGTGTATTGACTACACAGATATCAATAAGGCTTGTCCCAAGGACCCTTTCCTGTTGTCACGCATCGACCAGATTGTTGAATCCACAGCCGGGTGTGATCTATTATCATTCCGTGACGCCTACTCAGGATACCACCAGATCTTCATGACAAGAGAAGACGAAGAAAAGAAAACATTCATCAACCCGTGTGGTATGTATTGCTTTTTACGGATGCCTTTCTGGTTGAAGAGTGCTGGATTAACGTTTGCAAGAGCAGTCCGAATTGGTTTTGAGCCCCAGCTACATAGAAATATGGAAGGATATATGGATGACATAGTGGTCAAAACCAAGGACAAGGCAACACTTGTACAAGACTTAGAAGAGGCGTTTGCAAACCTGCGCAAGATCAACCTCAAGTTGAACCCTGAGAAGTGTATCTTTGGAGTTCCGTTCGGCAAGCTTCTCAGGTTCTTTGTGTCACAACGTGGGATCGAGGCGAACTCAGACAAGATCAAGGCTATCGAGCAGATTGAGGCGCCCAAGCGGATCAAGGATGTGCGTCGGCTCACCGGCTGCGTTGCCGCCATGAGCCGATTCATCTCCAAGTCCGCTGAGCGGGCTCTTCCCTTTTTTAAAGTCCTGAAAAAGGCAGGCCCAATGGAGTGGACCCCGGAGGCTGAAGCGGTGCTCCAGGATCTGAAGAGATATCCCTCTTCTACACCTGTACTAGTTGCGCCTAAACCCCAAGAGCCGTTGCTACTGTATCTGGCAGCGACGAATCAAGTGGTCAGCGCCGCGCTAGTGGCACAGAGGGAGGTTGACGGAGAGGCGGTGGCAACGTCAGGACCGGCGGATGGCGAGCCAGAGATTCCCCCGGCAGGGTCTGGTGCCGGCAAGGCAAGGCCCCGGCAGAGTCTGACGCCATCGGGACAGGGCCCGCGCAGCCAAATGAAGTGGTGTAGAAGAAGAAGATGATGCAGCACCTGGTTTACTTTGTTAGCTCCCTCTTGCAGGGGGCTAGGTCAAGGTACTCCGGTGTGCAAAAATTGCTTTTCGGCCTCCTTATGGCCTCAAGGAAGCTGCATCATTACTTTCAAGCCCACGAGATCACTGTTGTCACCCGCCTCCCGTTGCAACGGATATTGCATAATCCAAACGCAACCGGGAGGATTGTGGAGTGGGCCTTGGAGCTGTCGAGCTTTGGTTTGAAGTTTGAAAGTACTTCGACGATCCAGAGCAGAGTCTTGGCGGAGTTTGTTTTGGAATGGACTTCAACGCGCGACGAAGAGATCCAGGAAACCACTCTCACCGGCAAGGAAGCAAGTTGCGACTGGATCATGTACTTTGACGGGGCTTTCTCGCTGCAAGGCGCCAGTGCTGGTGTGCTGCTCGTCGCACCCACCGGAGAGCACCTCAAGTATGTGGTCCAGATGCACTTTCCCAGAGAGATGTCCACAAAACAACACTGCCGAATACGAGGGGTTGCTTGCCGGTCTCAGGATCGCAGCAGACCTCAGGGTTAAATAGCTCATCATTAGGGGTGATTCACAGCTTGTTGTCAGGCAAGTCAATAAAGATTATCAGAGCCCGGTGATGAAGGCCTACGCAGATGAGGTGAGGAAGATGGAAGAGTGCTTTGACGGTATACAAGCAGAGCACATTCCCCGAGCGGAGAATGACATCGCTGATTACCTGTTGAAGCACGCTGCCTTGAAACTACCTGTCGAACCAGGTACCTTTGTTCTTCGGTTAACTCAACCATCTATTGAACCATCAACAGGGCAGAACAAGCGAAGGAAATCAAGCCCCGGCAAGTACTTTCCCGCCGGTATCCCAGGAGCCGCCGGCAAGGATGCTGCCGTGGACACTGAGCCCGCCGTGGGGCAACCGACTCTGGCAGGGCATCAAGCCCTGACCGTAGAGACGACCACTCCCATGGCGGAGGAAATGCCTTTAGTCCTTGCTGTCAAGCCCCAGGCTCCGACATGGGCACAACATACCGTCTGTATCCTCCAGACGGGGGAACTACCTGAGGAGCAGGAAGAAGCAGAGAAAGTAGCCTGTCGGTCTGCCATGTACCAGTTTGTCGACGATGTCCTGTACAGAAAAAGATCGAACGGTGTAAAATTAAAGTGCATCCCCCAAGAGGAAGGACTAGAGCTATTGACAGATATACATGGAGGCATGTGTGGCTCCCACATAGGGTCAAGGGCCCTTGCCGGCAAGGCATTCCGGCAAGGTTTCTTCTGGCCCACTGCCCTCCAGGATGCAACATCACTAATAACTAGGTGTGAAGCATGCCAGTTCCATTCGAAGAAGCTTCATCAACCAGCTCAAGCCCTTCAAACAATTCCCCTCTCCTGGACATTTTCGGTCTGGGGGCTCTACATACTGGGCCCTTTCTCCCGCGCTGTCGGGGGCTTTGAGTACTTGTACATTGCGATCGACAATTTCACAAAGTGGCCGGAGGTGGAGGCAGTGAGGAAGGTTACAACACAGTCAGCTGTCAAGTTCTTCAAGGGGCTAGTGTGCCGTTTTGGTGTGCCAAACAGGGTCATCATCGACAACGGCACGCGGTTCACAAGCCACGCCTTCATGCAATACATCCAGGACCTCGGAAGTAGGGTCTCTTTCGCTTCCGTGGCATACCCACGGAGCAACGACCAGACGGAGAGGGAAAATGCTGAAGTACTGCGATGCCTGAGAACAATGACTGTTGACAAGCTACACAAGAGTGGGAGGCGCTGGATTGATGAGTTGCCGGCGGTTCTTTGGTCAATTAGGACGACACCACATCGAGCCACCGGCCATACACCCTTTTCCCTGGTATACGGGGCAGAAGCATTTCTCCCCATGGAACTCACATACGGGTCACCTCAAGTTCTCACTTATGATGAGTTTGAGCAAGAGCAAATGTGGCAAGATGACGCAACACTCCTCGAGGAAGATCATCTTCTGGCAGCTGTGAGAGCAGCGCGCTACCAGCAAGCCTTGCGCCGCTACCATAGCCGCAAGGTTCATGCCCGAAGCTTTGAGGAAGGCGACCATGTTCTTCGGCGCATTCAGTTGGCCAAGAATTCCAACAAGTTGACGCCAAAGTGGGAAGGCCCTTATTGGGTAATACGAGTCACCAGGTCTGGCGCAGTCCGCTTGGAGAACGAAGATGCTATTCCAGTAAGCAACTCCTGGAACATCGAGCATCTTCGTAAGTTCTACCTATAAGGCACGGTTGTCGGGGCCCCCAGCAAACCACCTTTTTTACAAGCCTTGTTGGCAAGGCATGTAGCCCTATGTACAAAGCCAGGCGCAGAACCTGAGCATAAATAAATGAAGCGCTGGCGCCCTAAGATTTAGCATGCATGCTAGGTTAAGTCTCTCCCTCGGTTTGGGTTGATAGTTCTTAGCGGCGACTAACCCCTAGCATAGAAGTCGAGTGTGCGTTTCTCTGTTCCTGTCCATCCTCTTTGGTTCATATGGTACATGGACGTTTCTGGTGGGCCGTTTGGAAGAAAGAGAACAAGCCGACGCTCCGGCCTCGGCAATCCAAGGTTGCCGGGGGCTACAGATACAAGAATCCAACCACGGCAAGCCAAGGCTGCCGGGGGCTGCATATTCGGATAAGTCTTCCATCCTCTGCTGTGCATTTCCGTATGAAGTTGGGGCGTATGAAACCTCGTTTTCCTCCTAGACCACTGTGCTCCCCCTCTTTTCCTGTACCCAAGTCCCGGGGTCGAAACCGGGTCGTAGTCGCGGTGGTGGGGAAATAAACGAGGGGCCTAATTCTACTTCGCCCTGCCTCCGCCAAGAGCGTGAGAATGGTCGGCTAAAGTAAGGGGGGCGGCAAGGCCTGTTGCCAGGCATCGATGTTTATCTTAAAAATAATGAGGATTCACTCCTTGGCATGGGCCTCGATCACGCACAAAGAACCTGACAAGCACCCTTTTTCATTAAAAACGTCCCATACAGGTACATCTCATACGGGATGAAAAACATGAGCAAGGGGATTACAAATTCTAAATCTAACAGGTGCCCGCAGGCTTACAAACTAAAAAGAAATAAGGTGTCCGTAATCCCTTTCTTGTCCCTCTCCTCAGAAGGTGGAACAAGGTAACATGAGGGAAAAAAGAGTTCCTAGGCGATGTACGAGGAGCAGAAGGCACCAAGAAATCATCCCGGTGCCGGGGAGGGGAGCTGGAAGATGAGGCAACGGGCTGACAAAATGCAACGAAGGCATCAGTGCCAGCGTACTCCGCTTCACGGCCGCTGAAGGAGTCCTCGATTAGGGGGTGTTCGGGTAGCCGGACTATACCTTCAGCCGGACTCCTGGACTATGAAGATACAAGATTGAAGACTTCGTCCCGTGTCCGGAAGGGACTTTCCTTGGCGTGGAAGGCAAGCTTGGCGATACGGATATGTAGATCTCCTACCATTGTAACCGACTCTATGTAACCCTAACCCTCTCCGGTGTCTATATAAACCGGAGGGTTTTAGTCCGTAGGAGACAACAATCATACCATAGGCTAGCTTCTAGGGTTTAGCCTCTCCGATTTCGTGGTAGATCTACTCTTGTACTACCCATATCATCAATATTAATCAAGCAGGACGTAGGGTTTGACCTCCATCAAGAGGGCCCGAACCTGGGTAAAACTTCGTGTCCCTTGCCTCCTGTTACCATCCGGCCTAGACGCACAGTTCGGGACCCCCTACCCGAGATCCGCCAGTTTTGACACCGACATTGGTGCTTTCATTGAGAGTTCCTATGTGTCGTCGCCATTAGGAAGGATGCCTCGCCCCGTCTTTAAAGACGGCATCGTTGCTAAGGGAGCTTTGGCTGTCGGCCAAACCCTCCGGCTAGGTGGTTTTCTTATGACCACCTGTTCGGCTTCTGGGCCAACAATGACCTCTCGAGCCATCGAAAACAATCTTCATGTTAGCTCGGAACTCGCCGAGCAGTTAGATCCAATGGAGCTCTCCTCCATAAACGAGCTCTTGGATCGCATCGCCGCCCTGGGAGTTGCTACGGATTACGACCAGATTGGGCCTAAACCCGATCTGAGAGAGATTAACTCTCCCCAAGTCACCCATCACATTGCCGTGGTAGAGAGACAGTGCGGCGACCCTTAATCTATCTTAAGGACTAGCTATGTCCGGATTCCCGATCCCTCTAGGCCGGATACCCGCGGAGGGGAGGATATCACTCAAGACCTGAACTTAGAGTCAGACGACGGGCTGGATTCATTGGAGAACATCCAGGAATCCAAATTTTCGAGTTCGGAAATTCCTCGGCCTCTGAGCCTCAGATTGGGTGAGGCTTCGGATTTAATTCCACCCACCCACCCGAACATAAGCGATCTATCCCAAATCAGGCGAGAGCCTAAAGAAACAGTACATCATTACTGGGCCAGATTCCTCCTGGTTAGGAACAGGATAAGGGACTGCCGCGAGGAAGAGGCAATCTCAATCTTCTGCAATAATTGCACGGACAAGGGAATCCTCAATGCCATAAGTCGCCGTGATATTACACGCTTCGCCGACTTGGCTTCCATTGTACGAAAGTACTATGCGATGGAAAGCGCCTAGAAAACCGAAATAAAATTTTGGGACGATCTGGCCATGAATACAAACCCAGCCCGAAATAAAAGGGTGCATCATCGCCAGACACCCGGGTCAAACACCAAAAAGCAAAAAGCCTCTATAGGGCATGGAACCGTACTGGAAGGATGGCTTAATGGACCCTGTAAAATTCACAGTACAGAGGACGCCACACCAACTCACAGCCTTAGAGCATGTTGGATACTCCGGCAGATGGCCAAAATTGGCGAAGATCTCCTAATTCTGGAGGCCACAGAAAGCCACCCAGAGACACCAATATGGTATTAATAGTCTTCGAGACTTCCGCATCAAATAATATGCGAAGAAGGACACTCTGCAGCCTTGCCGAAGTCTACCAAGTAGCAACAATAAACCCATGGAGTGACACAGCTATTACCTTTAACGCCAGTGATGAACCGAAATTCTAAACAGCCCGAGCACCAGCCGCATTGGTCCTCAGTCCAATAGTGGACGGCTTTCGACTTACCAAGGTACTCATGGACGGCAGCAACGGATTGAACCTCATCTATGAGGAAACCCTTCAAAAAATGGAAATAGATTGGAACCGCATTGAGCGAAGCAGCACAACCTTTAGAGGAATAATCCCCAGTCGGGAAGCGCGCTGTATAGGAAAAATCACACTAGATGTGGTGTTCGGCACGCCGGATAATTACAGGTCCGAAGAGGTCACGTTCCATGTGGCTCCGTTCAGAAGCGGTTATCACGCTCTGCTAGGGCGGGAAGCATTTACAATCTTCCAAGCAATACCCCATTACAGGTACATGAAGCTCAAGATGCTCGGGCCTAACGGGATCATCACTCTCGCTAGTGATCCGGACATAGCTCTCCACGCCGAAAACAAGACAGCCGCACTGGCCCTCGAGGCACTATCCGAAGCCCTAGCGGCCGAGGAACTGACTGCGCTGTGCTCCACAGTGAATAGGGACGATGCGGTACTCGACAAAAGATCCAAGTCCACCTCCTTTAAACCGGCGGACGAAATAGTCAAATTCCAGGTCCATCCAACGGACCCCAATAAAACAGCTTCCATCGGGGCACAGTTAAACCCTGATGTAGACGCCGCACTGCGAGAGTTCCTACGAGAGTACTGGGACATTTTCGCCAGGCACCCTTCAGACATGCCAGGAATCCCACGCAGGCTGGCCGAGCACAGCTTAAATATCCTAAAAGGATTCAAACCTGTCAAACAAGCTCTTCGGCGTTTTTCCGAACCTAAGAGACAAGCCATGGGAGAGGAGCTAGCAAAGCTATTGGAGGCCGGATTCATCAGAGATATAAAATATCCGGACTGGCTAGCAAACCTGGTGATGGTACCAAAGAAGGACAAATCCTGGCGCCTGTGCGTTGATTTTAAAGACCTTAACAAGGCTTGCCCAAAGGATCCCTTCCCCCTCCCCTGCATCGATCAATTTATCGACGCTACTGTAGGACACGATTCGTTGTGTTTCCTCGACGCATATTCCGGCTACCATCAAGTCAAGATGGCAGAATCAGACCAAGCCGGAACGGCATTTATCACACCATACGGGCCATTCTGCTTCAACACAATGCCCTTCGGGCTCAAAAACGCCGGCGCAACATATTAGCGCATGATTCAGACATGTCTGGCAAACCAGATCAGCAAAACAGTGGAGGCATATGTAGATGATGTGGTCGTCAAAACAAGACATGTCGAATCTCTAGTAGATGACTTGAGGCTCACATTTGATAACCTCCGAACATACGACATCAAGCTCAACCCGAAAAAATGCGTTTTCGACGTTCCAGCCAGAAAGCTCTTGGGCTTCATTGTATCCGGTAGAGGAATTGAAGCAAATCCAGCCAAGATCCGAGCTCTGTCACAATTGGATATCCCAAAGGACCTCAAACAAATACAAAAGTTAACCGGATGCGTGGCTGCTCTAAGCCGCTTTATCTCCCGCTTGGGAGAAAAGGCCCTACCCCTTTACCGCCTCCTTCGGCGCACCGAACACTTCGAATGGACGGATGCAGCCACGGCCGGACTCGACGAAATAAAAGCCATATTGGCAACAAATCCAGTCCTGGCCGCACCAAACATTGGCGAACCAATGCTATTGTACATTGCAGCAACACATCAGGTTGTAAGCGCAGTGCTCGTCATCGAACGAGAAACGGACGGACACAAATTCCCCCTTCAAAAGCCGGTCTATTATGTGTCCACTGTCCTCACTCCGTGCAAATCACGGTACCCGCATTATCAAAAGATTGCGTACGCGGTATTCATGGCATCCCGAAAGCTACGACACTACTTTCAAGAGTGTCAATAACAGTAGCCTCGGAAGTACCACTTAACGATATTATAAACAACCGTGACGCAATGGGCCGGATTGCAAAATGGGCCATTGAGCTCCTCCCGTTCGACATAACTTATAAGCCACGGCGAGCCATCAAGTCGCAAGTTTTAGCCGACTTCGTCGCAGAATGGACGGAGGCCAAACTCCCTAAAGAGTACGACACATATTCAAATTGGATCATGCATTTCGACGGCTCCAAGATGTTGGCCGGACTAGGGGCTGGCGTCGTTTTGACGTCCCCCACAGGAGACACAGTTCAATATGTACTCCAGATTATGTACATAGACTCCAACAATGCAGCCGAATATGAGGCCCTTTTACATGGTCTACGGATGGCAGTATCCATGGGCATTCAACGCCTAGAGGTGCGCAGGGACTCAAACCTCGCGATATCCCAAATAAATGGAGACTTCGATGCCAAGGATCCAAAAATGGCAGCTTACCGCAACGCCTTCCTAAAAATGTCAGCTCGGTTCGAAGGGCTTGAATTTCACCATATAGCTCGGGAAAATAATCAGGCGGCAGATGTCCTGGCATGCATCAGCGCAAAACGCGATCTAGTCCCCCCCAACATCTTCTTGGAAAGGCTGTTCAGGCCATCCGTAGTATGGGAAGGGGAGCCGAACAATAACAGCCTGGACCCAACCGCACTGCCCGACACAGAACATTCTGACACAATCGGAGGCTCTGCCAATGAAATAACACCTTCAACCCATGTAATAATGGCCGTCATCGCCCCGTGGACAGAACCATTCCTCGCCTACCTTACTAGGTAGGAACTCCCCGAGGACCAAAATGAGGCACGCTGCATAGTGTGGCGATCCAAAGCCTACAAAGTCCACGAGGGAGAGCTTTATAAGAAAAGCACTACCGGAGTCCTTCAAAGGTGCATCTCCGAAGAGGAAGGGCGGAACCTCCTGGCTGAAATTCATGCCGAACACGGCGGTCATCACGCTGCATCTCGGTCCCTTGTAAGCAAGGCCTTCCGTACAGGCTTTTATTGGCCGACGGCCTGGGCGGACGCCCAGGATTTAGTCCAACGATGCGTCGGTTGCCAGCTCTTCGCAAACCAAAGCCATATGCCACCCACCGCCCTCCAAACTATCCCCATCACTTGGCCCTTCGGGGTCTGGGGGCTTGACATGGTTGGACCCCTTAAAGGTGGAACCCACAAGCAAAAATACTTACTGGTCATGGTGGATAAGTTCACCAAATGGATAGAAGCCAAGCCTGTTAAGATGGCCGAATCCGGACCGGTGATAGACTTTATATCCGGGGTTGTACACCGTTACGGCGTCCCCCACAGCATCATCACTGATAATGGCACAAACTTTACGGCCAACGAGGTAGAACTCTGGTGCAAAAACATGGGCATCAAGCTCGATTATGCTTCCGTCTATCACCCACAAACTAACGGCCAGGTCGAACGTGCAAATGGTCTTATCATGAGCGGCATCAAACCCAGATTAGTGCGGTCCCTCAAGGAATCTAACACGCACTGGGTAGAGGAGCTCGACTCCGTACTCTGGGGGATGCGGACCACGCCGAATCGCACCACCGGATACACACATTCTTTATGGTGTACGGCGCAGAGGAAGTTTTGCCTTGTGACATAATTCATGACTCACCTCGAGTGCGCATGTACGAAGAAAGCGAAGCCGAGCTCGACCGGCAGGACAGTTTGGACGCATTGGAGGACGAGCGTGACGTGGCAAAAGCCCGTTCCGCATTCTATCAACAGCAGGCTCGAAGATACCAAAGCAGAGAAGTACGGGCCAAAAATTACAACGTTGGTGAATTAGTTCTATGCCTGCCGGACAAGAAAAAGTACAAACTCAAGCCCAAGTGGGAAGGTCCCTTCATAATTGACCAAGTCCTGACTGGTGGAGCGTACCGCCTGCGAGATGCATCGGATAACCGACTCGAGCCGAACCCATGGAACGCAGCCCGTCTCCGAAGATTCTATGCCTAGCGTTGGACTCTGTGTTTGTCTCCTTCCTCTGTCCATTTTTTATATACTGTCTGTCTTATATTTCTCTCCTTCTCCCCTTTCTTTCTCTTATAGCCTTTAAAGGCTCATCAAATGATGTGCTATTCGCACTCATTAAACCTGGGGGCTTCTTTTAACAGAAGCTTATTTATACGGGCTTCATGCCCAACACATGTGTTACACTTCCGCATGTACCTTTTATTTCACCATTATATGCATCGATATGACTTAAGTTTTGGCCAAGCTAGGTTGCATGGCTCCTGTGCTTACCCCTACGTTCCCGATTATTCGGCTAGGAGGTAAAGGGAGCACCTCTGCGATTGTTACTGCCGGATCAGTCGGATGTGTACCTCACACTGGGTGAAGCCGAAAGCTAGCGTTCTTAAGGGAATATTCGGTCGGTGACCTAAAAGATGATATTTTCACTTATTTATTTATGCACCCCTAGATGCTTTTTCTCGCATCTTTTTCACAGAATGGGCATGCACTTTAAGGCATGCCTCCCAGGGAAAGGAACCCCTAACGGAACTATTCTCCCTGGAAGATGTTTCTTACTAAGCATGTAATATAACATAACTAGTCGGGCACTTGTCTGTTCACGCACTAATGACCCCTACGCCTGGTCTCCATGCATTCCCCGGTTCTTATATAACCGCATGGGAATTCAGACACACTCCGCACCGTTAGGTCCCGAGGCTGAAGTGAAAATGTCGGCCATGACAAACGATCTACAATCCGACTAGAAGGCATTATAAATGTCAATTAAATTACATAGTCATTCTGACTGATTGTATTCCTCTTCAATACCATCTAACATGCTATCTAATTTACAGTCCTGCTGGGAATACTTTGCGGCCAATTCTACTTGGCCGTATACTAAGCTTACAGGGATCTCCTTCCCATCGGGCCCCATAGGACCGACCTCGGCCATGTGGTTGGGGTCAGCCTTTGTGTACCGCGTCTTCACCATGGCCCAGGCCTCCCTAGTGCCTTGACGGTAGGCCGATATCTTCCACAATCGGAAGCGCCGCCGTGCTCCCTTTAGCTTCTCCGCAAGCTCTCCAAGACCTTCGGGCATGGAGATGGATGGCCACAAGGCCTGGGCGACGCCTTGCATCGCCTGCCGAACTCACTCGAGCAGTTGCGAGATCTCAAGAAGAAGGTCACCCGTAGAACCGGGCATCTCCTCTGCAGGACGACCTGTTAGCACACCTACAGACATTACTCTGTTAGTCGACTTCCCCGCCGAATTTTTTTTCAAAGGTTCGTTCAAGCACTTACTAAATATGTCGCGCCAAAGCCGCTGATTCTCCTTAGCGGAGTCTGACAGCTGGGCACGAACATCGTTCAGGTCGACGCCCAGCTTGGTGTTAGCATCTTGGAGATCTTTCTTCTCCCGCCTCACCTTTTCAGCACCTTCTCACCAGCCTTCAGCTAGCGTAGGAGTTGTTGCCTTTCCGAATTCAATCTGGCGCCATCTGCAATTTCATTTGTCAGATTCGCATCCATGTCGTGCTTCGCAAAATACTTATCTTTCGAAGTGTATATTACCAGAGGGGGTCTCCTTGGGCTCCCCTGCCGCGGCTAGTGCGGCCTCAAGTTGGGCTTTGCACTCTTCCAGCTCCTGGGACAGTAGGGAATTCTTTTCAGTAAGAACCTGCATAACAAATGATCCTTAAATCAGTTATTCTAACTGTTTCAAGTCTCGGGGCTACTGGTATATATATATATATATATATATATATATATATATATATATATATATATATATATATATATATATATATATATATATATATATATATATATAATTACCAAAATTTTCTTACCCGTATGTCTTTTACATATTGCTCCGTGGCTCTGGCTAGACCATTTTGAGCGGCACGGAGGTACGTATCTCCCGAATTGAAGGCATCTAATGCCTCTTGGGAGAAACAAGCATCATGAAGAATTGTCCGGCGACGCCTGTGGTTCATGGCACTCTCCACCTCAGAGTTGCTGGCAGACAACCTGTCCACATCCTCCATCGGAGGAGCGTCTGGTGCGCGCCTTGTGTTCGCCTCTGCCTCCGGACCAGGCTTTGGAGCCTGGCTGGTGGAGGCGCGATTGGCAGCCTCTCCGGATATAGTCCGGCGAGGTCTCTTTGTCCTGAAGAGAGCACGAGTGTTAATATGCCTTGAAGGTATAACACCTGGGATAAGGGGGCGCGCCATACCTTTGTGCTGACGCCTCGGTCCGGACTGCACCTCTTTTCACGAGAGGGCGGACCCCTATTCGGGGTACTAGGACTTCAATCTCAGTTACCTGGGAGGCCAGGATTAGCCCTGGGTAATCGGCCGTAATGGCCACCAAGGCGTTGTCCTTGCTCAATTAATGGAACACTCCATCAATCAGCTCCACAGATAAGTCCGGATCCTCTTGAGAGGCCGGGTCGAGGGACCGTCCTGGGTCCTCGGGTTGCGGAGGAGGGCTGTTTATTTCTTTAACAGCCTGGCGCAGTTCCTGCGTTGAAGTTGTTAGACTGAATATTTAACAATGGGAATATAAAACGGATGGGCAAGTAAATGTGACCACTTACCCAGCTTGGGGGATTGTACATAGAAAATCCACCCTGTGGGTCGACGCGGAGAAATTCCTCCTCTTCTCCCTTGTACAAAGCGGACAAGGTCTTTGTTAGAGCCGCAGCCGAATCTGGCCCCTTACGGCCGTAGCGGGTGGCGTCGTCCTCCCCATTGAAGTCCCACATGGGGTGGCCTCTATACTGTAGCGGCTGCACCCCTCGCATGATGAATGCGGCCATGTCCCCGATCATGGTCAGTCCGGAATGAGCTAACAATCTTATCCGGCCCATCAGGTAAAGAACGTCCTTGTCACTTTCCCTCCGAGGGCTCAGTGGATGCCAACTTAGGCACTTCTTTAGTGGAGCACTGTTGAACTCAGGGAGGCCGATCCGGACATGATCCGGCAGCGGGACATCCTCTATGTAGAACCATTCCGAAGGCCAGTCCTCGGACGCCTTCTTTGGGGTTCCGGATAGATATCCGGTCCCGGTGATGCGCCACACTTCGGCTCCGCCCACTTGATATATTGATCCCTTCTGAGAACGGGGCACAAGGCAGAATAGCTCTTTACACATCTCGAAATGAGCCTCAACACCCAAAAACAGCTCGCAGAGGGCTACAAAGCCCGCGATATGCAATACGGAGGCAGGCGTAAGATTGTGTAGCTGGAGGCCATAGAACTCCAGGAGCCCCCGGAGAAACAGATGGATTGGAAATCCAAGCCCTCTTATTAAATAAGGGACAAGGCATACCCGCTCTCCTTTGGAGGGATTAGGGGCACTCTCCGCTTGCTCTCCGCCATTATAGATGGCAAGACCGGCTCGAACCGGGACCATATAGGCCGGGGGGAGAAATCCCTTGGTCTGGAGCGTCACTAGCTCGCTATGCGGGATGGAGCATCTCTCCCAATATCCGGACTGAGGGCTGGAAGGGCGAAAGGAGGAGTTGCGACGGCTGGCCATGGTGGAATGGACCTTTGTCGGATGCGCTCTGATGAACACTCGCCAAGGGGAGAAGGTGTGGTTTGGATCTAAATCCTCGTCCCCTTAAATGGGCGGCTCATTTACGCGGCTAGGGGCGTGGATGTAAACACTCAGACTTTTGATATTCGTTTGACACGTGGGAGACGGCCATTATTGGGCATAGAAGCCAAGGAGCGCAACATTTACAAGAAACCAGACTTTATTCGACAGGTGCACGAAACCGGACTCATCGTCATTGAAGCCTGGTTCGGGGGCTACTGAGGGAGTCCTGGATTAGGGGGTGTTCGGGTAGCCGGACTATACCTTCAGCCGGACTCCTGGACTATGAAGATACAAGATTGAAGACTTCGTCCCGTTTTCGGAAGGGACTTTCCTTGGCGTGGAAGGCAAGCTTGGCGATACGGATATGTAGATCTCCTACCATTGTAACCGACTCTATGTAACCCTAACCCTCTTCGGTGTCTATATAAACCGGAGGGTTTTATTCCGTAGGAGATAACAATCATACCATAGGCTAGCTTCTAGGGTTTAGCCTCTCCGATCTCGTGGTAGATCTACTCTTGTACTACCCATATCATCAATATTAATCAAGCAGGACGTAGGGTTTTACCTCCATCAAGAGGGCCCGAACCTGGGTAAAACTTCGTGTCCCTTGCCTCCTGTTACCATCCGGCCTAGACGCACAGTTCGGGACCCCCTACCTGAGATCCGCCGGTTTTGACACCGACAGCCGCCACCCGCCTTCTTCGACTTCTCCAACCCTCCTATACAAGCCGCCCAAGGAGGCGACGGGGAACGCGCCGATGGAGAGCTTGACGAGGAAGGCCCTCGGCAGTGCACGTGGCCGAGGGAGGGGCGACGCGGTCAGTCAGAGTCGAGGTTAGCGTCCCGCCGCTCGACGCCCTCGTCGTCGCTGTCACTATCCTCCTCGTCACTCCCTCTTGAGGATGAATCTTCATCGTCGGAGGAGCTCTCCATGCAGCACTTCAGGCGAGTTCCAAGATCTCCAAAGACATTGACGGAGAGCAGGCCGCCCTCCATTAACTTGAAGTAGAGGACGAGCCCCGCCATCAGGCTGTGGATGCGAGCAAACGTCTTCCATCCGCGACGGAGGTACATGACGTGAGGAGCGGGGAAGTCGACGTCGACCCGCGTACCGCCGTTCCCGCAGCCCCTCATGTGCAGCCTGAGGGTCTGGGGCGGAACGAGCTCCGTCTCCCGAGCAAATGGGGTAGGGAAACGGAGACGTTGACGCGGTGGCCGGTGATAACCCACAAGTATAGGGGATCGCAACAGTTTTCGAGGGTAGCGTATTCAACCCAAATTTATTGATTCGACATAAGGGAAGCCAAAGAATATTCTCAAGTATTAGCAGTTGAGTTGTCAATTCAACCACACCTGGATAACTTAATGTCTGCAGCAAAGTATTTAGTAGCAAAATAGTATGATAGTAGTGATAACGGTAGAAAAAGTAATATTTTTGGGTTTTATAGTGATTGTAACAGTGGCAACGGAAAAATAAATAAGCGAAGAACAATATGTGAAAAGCTTGTAGGCATTGGATCGGTGATGTAGAATTATGCCGGATGTGGTTCATCATGTAACAGTCATAACATAGGGTGACACAGAACTAGCTCCAATTCATCAATGTAATGTAGGCATGTATTCCGAATATAGTCATACGTGCTTATGGAAAAGAACTTGCATGACATCTTTTGTCCTACCCTCCCGTGGCAGCGGGGTCCTATTGGAAACTAAGGGATATTAAGGCCTCCTTTTAATAGAGTACCGGACCAAAGCATTAACACATAGTGAATACATGGACTCCTCAAACTATTGTCATCACCGGGAGTGGTCCCGATTATTGTCACTTCGGGGTTGCCGGATCATAACACATAGTAGGTGACTATAACTTGCAATATCGAATCAAGAACACAAATATATTGATGAAAACGTAAATGGTTCAGATCTGAGTTCATGGCACTCGGGCCCTAGTGACAAGCATTAAGCATAGCAAAGTCATAGCAACATCAATCTCAGAACATAGTGGATACTAGGGATCAAACCCTAACAAAACTAACTCGATTACATGATAAACCTCATCCAACCCATCACCGTCCAGCAAGCCTGCGATGGAATTACTCACGCACGGCGGTGAGCATCATGTGGTGATGCAGGATGGTTGACGATGACGATGGCAATGGATTCCCCTCTCCGGGGCCCGAAACGGACTCCAGATCAGCCCTCCCGACAGAGATTAGGGCTTGGCGGCGGCTCTGTATCGTAAAACATGATGAATCCTTCTGTCTGATTTTTTCTCCCCGAAGATGAATATATAGAGTTGGAGCTGAGGTCGGTGGAGCTCCAGGGGGCCCACGAGGTAGGGGGTGCGCCCCTCACGCTCGTGGATAGGGTGTGGGCCCCCTGGCCTTGATTATTTCACCAGTATTTTTTATATCTTTCAAAAATAATATCCATTGATTTTCAGGTCATTCCGAGAACTTTTGTTTTTGCACAAAAATAACACCATGACAATTCTGCTGAAAACAGCGTCAGTAAGGGTTAGTTCCATTCAAATCATGCAAGTTAGAGTCCAAAACAACGACAAAAGTTTTTGTAAAAGTAGATACGACGGAGACGTATCAGCCGGCGCAGCCTGATGAAGAACTCACGGGGTTGGTCCCCGACGTGGCCCTCCATCGCGGGAGGCATCGCTAGCGGGGGCAAGGCCGGTGCGCCGCCCCGTCCTCCTCTTCCCCGAGCGCCACGGTGTCCTCGGCCTCGCCCCCTCCCCCTTTCTCTCATGGCCGGCTCCGCCGCCGCGAGCTCTTGGGAAGGGGCGACGCGCTGTCGAGCAGCGACCCTCACCGCCACCGTTGAAGGGCGTGCGCCCCCTATCGCCATGGCAGATGGATGAAAGGAGCGGAAGAGAAAGGAGATGGATAATGGAAGAGTGTGGGATGACATCCCCCTCCCCCTTCTTACAAAGGGGAAGGGTCAGGGCTCGGCCTCCCCACTCAGCCAATCCAACCATCGGGGGCGCACGGAATCAGGACTGACCCGGTTTCCCACCTCCATCGCCCGCCAACTGCATGGGGGACACATGGCGAGATAGCAGGATCGAGGTGACGGGTGAGGCGATCATTCCCCACCCTGTGATCGTGGGGCACGGGCGCCTTGAAGACCGTGACCCGAGTCCACCCAGTAAATGAGCTGCGCCTCTACGCCTCCCTCTTTTTATGGGGAAGGCGCAAGCCGCCTCTTTACTACGATGTGACACATGCGTGCGGGAACCGCCCCACGCATGCCCCCCACGTCACGCACAACCCTCCACGACGCGCATTCAACGCGGGTTGTGGGGAAGCGCAAGTGAGCGAAAAGTTTCCGCGGTAAAATCCCGCCCCGCCTGCCCGCGAACCGTTGTGGGCCTGGCCCAACAACATGTCGCACTTATGTGTGGCCTAGGCCCGGGGGCTCCTCTCGGTGTACAAAAGTAGGGGCACTCCTTTTTTACCCCTTTACTTGTGCATGGGCATTCGGAGCCGCGCCCACGGCCACACCGAGCAAGGCAGAGGAGGGAAGCCGAAGACACAAGGCGACTAGAAGCAACGCCAAGACCAAGAAATACGAAAGAGAAAGGGGGCGAGGTGGACTGCCCCGGCAAGACCCTTGCCGGGGCAGCCTCCGCGGCCCCGGCAAGAGCCTTGCCGGGGCAACTTGCCCGAGGCCAGCAGAGCAGGCCACCCTTGAGCCCGCGGGTTCCGACACCACCAACCAACTGCATTGGGACCAAGGCTCGGGAGGCGCCTTTGTGGCGGCATGCAGATCTTCGTCAAGATCATAAGCACACAAGATCAAATGAGGACCAGAAGACGTCGATCCAAGGCGGGATCCTAGCTGAGGAAATCCACGAGACCCCCGGCAAGACCCTTGTCGGGGACAATCATGGTGCCACGCCAAGACCCTTGCCGGGGCCCCGGCAAGGCCCTTGCCGGGGACAGTTATGGGGCCGCGGCCAGGCCCGTGTCTGCCAAGGCTCCACTGCCGTCCCCATGCAGCTGCCAGCTCAACCAGCTGTGCAGGCACCTGCATGGTGAAGAGCGGCCTCCACGATCAACTCAGCAAGCACCTGCGTGGTGGCATGCTTGTCTTCGTGAAGGCTCCACCACCGCGCCAGCCCAGCAGCCAGCCAACGTGGCGCCATGATGCCTCGTCAGCTCGGACGCGTGTCGAAGCCAGGCGAGGCGACGACAGCTGGGACGTGCTTCCTTGCCGTCCCCGATAAAGCAAGGGGGGCACGTCGGCAGCGCATTAAATGCGTTTGTCCAACGGTGCCAGAGGATAGACTCATCCACTGTACACCTTTCCACCTCCTGTGTGCCATAGTGCCAGCCCCTTTTGCCTATAAAAGGAGGCCCGAGGCGACCAGGAGGACGATTCGGATCTTTTGGGAAAGTCGCACCTCGTAGCTAGCTCAAGAACACAAGAACACTCAAATACATCCACCAAAGTATGACTAGGGTATTACGCATCTCCGCGGCCCGAACCTGGGTAAACAATCAGTGTGCTTCCTGTCAGACCCGCTCTTTGCACAACCTCGCGCCCGCCAACCATAGAAGGGATCCCAGTGATTCCATAGGTGTCGTTTCCACCGACAACTAGTAATAGTGCTTCCTCTAGGAACATATAACTTGGCAGAATTCATGTCACCTATTATATGAACGAGGGAACCTTTTGTTACCTTCAACACTCCACCTAACCGGAGTGCTTGTACCCTTTGACGTCAAGTGTACTCAGCGAGATGAGGTTTCTCACCATGCCTGGTATGTGTCTCACATCTGTCAACGTGCGTATCATGCTATCATGTGGCCTGATCTGAACAGAACCAATGCCCACAATGTCATGTGGGTTGTCATCTCTCATACGCACAACATCTCCACTCTTCACAAACTCATGAGTACTGAACCAATCTCTGTTACAACAGATATGAAACATACATGAAACACATCTAGTAAAAACAACTAAAGCATCATCTGAATCAGACTTATTACCAGATGTAACATTGACCTTACCATCACCATCGGATTTATTTTTAGGTTTCCACGTACCATTCCTCTTCTCCTTATTTTCCAACTTCCAACACTCGTCAATGAGGTGACCCTCTTTCTTACAGTACCTGCAGAATTTGTCCTTCCCAGATCCTCTGGACTTTGAACGACCTTTGTCGTTCTTGCTTTTATCTCTGTTGTTGTTGTTGGCCTGCCCATACATGCAAACCTTCTCCTTTGGAGGATGATTCCTCATATTTTAACACCTCTTTTATCTTTTCCTTTTGTTGAAGGGCCTCATATACTTCAACAACAGTTAGTTCATCACGACTATATAATATGAAATCTCGAAAGTTTGAAAAAGAACTAGGCAGAGAGCATAAAAGTAGAAGACCTAAATCTTCATCATCATACTTAACGTCCACAGACTGTAAGTCAGAAACAACCTCCTTGAAGACGACAAGTGGTTTAGCAACAAACCACCCTCTTGCAACTTTTGCGTGAACAACTTCATCTTCATGTGCATCTTACTGGTCAGATCCTTGGACATGCAGATCGACTCCAGTTTCAGCCAGAGAGCTGCTGCAGATTTCTCCTCCAGCACTTCTTGCAAAATATTGTTAGATAGATGAAGATGAATCATAGACAAAGCCTTACAATCTCTGCGCTTCTCATCCGCAGTCCAACCCTTTGGTTCTTTTCCACCGAAGCCATCTAGTGCCTCGTCCAGATAGGGATGTGCCAGGACAGCATGCATCTTCACCTGCCACAAGGAAAACCACCTGTTGTAGTCCAGCAGCGGACGATCGTCGTACTTCACCGATGTCATGTAGTTGAAACCCTGAATAGAAAAAAGGCGCTGATGCCACTTGTTAGAGATACGACAGGGAAATCAACTCGATGAAGAACTAAGAACAAGTAGGGGACACACGATTTTAGCGTGGAAAACCCCTCCAACACGAAGGGGAAAAAACCACAGGCGCCAGCCAGCTAAACTTCACTATATCGAGGAAGGTTACAAACGTCGGGGATTTACAACTGATCAACTTATCCCGTGCGACGGCTTACATGAGGTATATATAACACAGGTTACCTAGGTCCATACTGATCCATACGGGCCTCGCTCTGCTCACTCGTCAAAAGTTAGCCTCCCTCTTTATACTTGAATTTGGAGCATAACATAACACATGAGATGTTTGTTGGCGCTAGTCTTGAACGAACGATGCCGTCCAACTAAGTACTTTCCATCGCAGAAGCTTACGTAGACAACCCTAACGCGCTACTGGCCAGTGCTCTCGGCAAATGTAGGAGATACATCGCAAGGCTGGCTAGCTAGAGCTAGCTGATGAATGTAACACGCGAGAAGACATGCCTGCACACAAGATAGCTTGATCAGTTCTCAGCAGCACAAGCCTGCACACTACACACAAGAAAAAAATCACCCACGCGATGGAGAACCTACGGAGTTGATGATGTACACGGTCGTGGAGATGAGCATGTCGTTGGTTGCAGGGTTGATGCAGGGTGTTGGTGAATGTTGTCCGTCCTTGGACAGTTGAGCACGACGGAGGCGAGGGCATGCGGCGGACGCCGCGTGATTGATAATATTTGAGACAACATGTGCCTTGGAGCGCCGCTATCTTGGTCGCACGCGTGGCATCTGATCAGGCTTGACGTTACAGTGCGTTTCCTGCCATCAAACTTTTTTTGAGGGTTTCCTGCCATCGAACTAAGCGACTGTAATACAGAGCGTCTCAAGCCATGGCCTCTGTGACGAGCCTACAACCCAATAGGTTACTGTTCCAGACACAGGCATGCCCCACATAACGAATGAACAGGTGCAGACAATGGTGTACGGGAATCCTTCAACTGTGCTATTGCCGACGCGGTCGCCCTACATCGGCAAAATTTTGTGTTTTGACCATTTTGTCAAACAATTTCGAGATCTGACCCCGGTTTGATTTTTTATCGAGATTTGACCCTTTCTCCTACCGCCACGAGGCCCGGCGGTAGGATGCTACATCCTACCGCCAGAGCCTGCGGCGGTAGGAAACTTATCCACATCAGCAGCGGTAACTGCCTTCATCCCCCTCCGTCCCACCCTACCGTCGCTGGTCCTGGCGGTAGCCTATCCGATCCTATCGCCAGGGACCCTGGTGGTAGGGTGTGGGCAGTTATAAGCCCGTGAGCCGGTCACTCCACCCCCTTCTCCCCCACCCAGCCGCCCCCCTCAAGAACAAAGCAGTTCCTCTCACCCTCTCTCATCTCCTCCACTCCCCCCTCCGATCTTCGTCGTTTCTTCACCGTTTTTGCGGATCGAGATGGCCCCGAAGAAAGAAAAGTAAGCTCCTTCGATCCCTCCAATTAGTTTTAGTCAAATAGCTTCCGATTCGTCGCATTATTTGATTAGAATCACCCCCCCTTCTTGAACTAGATTTAAATATTTTGAACCCTAGGATTGATTTTGGTGATGATAGATGTTATATTGTGTTAGATATGAACTCTAGTCACTAGTTGGTATGGTTATGTGAAGATGAACCCTAGTTCATATTATTTTTGGAGGATTTTTTTGATATGATGCATGTTGGAGGTATTTATTGTGATATGATGATGCATGTTGATATGCTATGATGCAAGTAGTGGATATAGTTGAAGAACAAATGTTGAACCCTCAAGATGAACCTAGTTCATAATTTTTTGTGTTAAAAAAATTCTGATATGAAGAATATTGGAGATATTTGTTTTGATATAGGATGCATGTGGATCTTATATGATGCAAGTAGTGGATTTTGTTGGAGTAAACATGGTAAATCCCTCAAGATGAACCCTAGTTCATGGTTTTTGTTTTTGAAAACAATATGATATGATGCATGTTGGATGTTGTTGGAGAAATATGATATGATATGATATGATGCATTTGAACCATGGTGATTGCATCTTGATATATGTATTTTATTTAGTTCTTGATATATATATATTCTATTTAGTTAATGTTCATGATCATCTTGATATATGATTATTCAAAGATTGAACTCATAGGTTTTTTGGATGAGATTAACCTTTGTTATGCATCGATATATTTCCTAGTTAATGATGAACCCTAGTTCATGTTTAAAAAATCTTTTGATATGCTTATGCTTATCTTTATGCAATTTTTTTAGGAGGCCACCTCTTGCGGACGACATCAGCATGAAGTACACCATGCTTGACACTAAGTTCGACAAGCGTCACCGTGCCCGTTTCATTGAGAATGGAGTGGTAATTCCCATTCTTAAACCAAATCTTTCGAATTGATGAAAACAAGTTGCTAACTATTATGTCCATGCTAATTATGCTTTGGTTATTGATTTTCACAGATGCTTCCGCCACTGTGTTGGTCGCAGAGTGTGAGGGAGTGGAGGAGAGTGATTGCAGAGATGGAGGGAGATCCAACTATCTCCCATGTCCGCCGGGAAGGGAGCATTGAAGCTGCCAAACAACACTCCAACTGGGAGCTACGCAATTTGGGCCGGGGAATCTACTTCGAGAGCAATGTGGAGGAGAGAGCCAGGATGCATGTGGAGGAGAGAGCCAGGATGCCGCCACCAAGTGTATCGGCGTTCGATATCATCAGCTGGGGAAGGGCGGAGACGAAAACTCCAGCGGGTAAGGCAAGGTGGGAGTGCTTGAACGGTCGGATGCCGACCCGCGTTCCGCCTCCGCCTGAACCGGTGGATCCGCTGCCGTATCTGTCTCCATGGCCAGGCCTAACATACAAGGGGATCTGAAGATGTCTGCCCACTCTATAAACTTGTCTTAAGAATTTTTTGCACCGTTTGTTGGCTTTGCGAAAGCTTTTTGCGAAATTACTTGCGTTAGTTGGGGTTGTCAAACTATGTCGACAAGTTTGCTATTTGCTATTTCCTACTTGTGAAACTATGTGTAAACTGTTTGATATTTTCTATGTGGAACCTTTATTAATATGTGAGCTCATATTTTGCTATTTGTGAAACTATGTGAAACCTGTGATCAAAGTTTACAAAACAAACAATCACTAAAACTTGAAAAAAACCTAAACCCACAGGACCCTACCGCCAGGGCGTACGGCGGTAGGGTCAGGCAACCTACCGCCAAGAGCTGTGGCGGTAGGGTGTTGCGCTGGCCGTTAGGTAACGGAAGTCGGCCGTCCATGCCACCGTCAGAACTCCTGGCGATAGGTTGCATGATCCTACCGCCGAGCCCGTTGGCTGTAGCAAAAGGGTCAGATGTCGATTTTTTTTCAAACGGGGTCAGATCTCAATTTTATAGCACAAAAGGGTCAAAACACGAATTTTGGCCCCCTACATCTATGTTACCAAGAGAAATGCGGTCGACCCGCCAGTGTCTCCACCCACAGGGTGTGTGTCGTGTGATCCGCGTTGATCTGATGCTCGTCGTTGCGCAAAGTCAACTGCTCACACGTGAGAGAAACCCTATGCACGTCTTCTATGGACCCACCAGCACAGGGTCATCTCCCATTTTCACCATGCCTACAAGCTTTACCTTCATCCTCCATGTCAGCATGCTCCCTCCCACTACCATTGATCTTCCCGAATGAGGTACTGCGTGTTTGGTTAAGGTACAACCAGCATCCGGGAGCATATGCGACCATGGACCACCAACATTAACCTGCGACTGGTGAGGACATGCTGGAACCACTGTATACTTACAACCATTGAAAAAAAGGCTTCTCAAACCTAGATGAAAAAAGCTTCAAATGCCAACTGGGAAAGCTTCAACAGGTACTGTCCAAACTGAAATACTTGCAACCGTTGAGAAAAAGCAACCGGAGATAGAGAAAGTTTCAACTGGGGCATTGCTGGATTAAAAAGCGGCAACCATTGACAGAACAAGCTTCGAACGTAGATGAAAAAAGTTTCAACCTCAAATGAAAAAAGCTTCAATCATAGATAGAGAAAATTTCATCCGGGGCATTGCTCGATTTGAAAGCTGCAACCATCCACAGAAGAAGCTTTAAGCCTAGATGAAAAAAGCTTCAACCAGCAAGAGAAAGCTCAACGGGGAGCTGCGCAAACCGAAAAAGCTATAACCCTTCACGGAGAAAGCTGCGATCATAGATGAAAAAGTGTCAAAGAGTTGTTCGTTCGGGAATCCATGGCAGGACGAGTGCGAGATATGTGCGTGAAACAGAGGAGAGAACGAGTTGTCTATAAATAGGGACGATGCAAACTGAGGCTCTGCCAGCGGACGGACTACCGCCCTAGCCGGAGCGCTCAGATGTGGTGGCGGGGTTCAGTCCGTTGACCAAGCAGAGGTAGTTAACGTATTCAGGGGGAAGCATCGTAAGGTGCGAAACAATCAGACAACTGCTAGGCGACCAGCCAAAAATTAGGCAAGTCAGCTGGCGCCTAGCGTGCGCCTACTATCAAATGTCTATACCAACGCGGAATTCGTGCTGGCGTCGGTATATTTGGATCCAACGATTGATGAACAAGGTTGCCACACTCTACTTCGGCATGCCCAGTGTTTCCTTCGGTTTTGATGTTGGACCGGGAAGGGGAAAGATGTTCTGGGAGACCCAAAAATGGTTAGAAGACAGGTTTGTAGTGGCTCAAATTCGCAAAAGTGCAATCGTGATGCACATCACCACCTACCTAGATGAGAAAGAGACCAATCTGCCATGGAGCATGCCCTTGGTCACCATTGGAGCTTCCTCCTTCAATGTAAGGCTCTCTCTTCCTAGCCTACATTCCCTGTCTATGAATCTCGGTCTAGATCTCAACCATGGCGGAAATGGTGTCTGTCGTGTAATTCCTCCCAACCTCCCACACAGCTTGTGATGGTTTTGTCATGGTAGATGTCCTCGTGAAAGGAATTAGTCGTGAGGCCATCACCGTGAATTAGTAGCTTGAACGGGGTTGATCGGAATCGAGATACACTAGTTTACCGAGGTTCGGCTCCTCACGATGGAGGTAATAGACTACTTGTCGATGTTGATGTCAATCGCCGCTGGCCGCATCGTTGGCTGCGTGAGGCAGTCGATTCTCCTTATCAATCTCCTGCTAGATCTCGCCAATGTCAAGTCCAATTTCTTCTTGAAACACCTTGTTTCAGGAAGTGATGATCCCGTCTCGCCTCTTAGTAGTTTCATCGAGAAGCTTGCAGACGACCTTGATGACTCCCTCCTGTTGTTCTTCCAGTATCTTCTCCAAATCATAAGCGAGCCGCCCTTGAGAAAATCATAGAGAACGCGGCCCTCGCCGGAGAGATCCTCCATGGCCAGTTCTTGCTGGCGGTCGTGCGGTGGTGATGAACCGGCAGCTCCAGGAGGCCGACTCTGAATACCAATTGTAAGGTTCTCTCTTACTAGCCTACCTTCCCTCTCTCTGAATCTCGATCTAGATCTCAACCATTGTAGAAATGGTGTCTGATGTGTAATTCCTACCAACCTCCCACACAGCTGGTTTGACTATAGACCTGGCCGAAGCCAATTCCTTCCTACCCAACTTCGAGAATAGAGAGATTGATTCTATTAATGCAACTATGTTACATCCCAACTAGTGGGCCCAGTCTAGGCCAGCATGCCACTGGGGAATTCTCTTGTTACAAATGGGCCGGCCTAATGGCCCCGTAGTCTTCTTCTTGTCACTTGTTTGAACGGCTTCACCGGAGTCCACGTAAAATCTGACCAAAGGGCCGGACTGATCCGGCCGTGGGTGAGATCTACCTTCCCCCGTCAAGCGCAGAGGTGTGCATGGCGGACCCAACGTAGCAGGGGCTGGGGGGCAAGGAGGATGAGATGGCGACGGCGGAAGTTTTGGCAGCAGTAAGAAGGCCGAGTGGTTCGGGGGGAACGAAGGAGGGGGGTACGGATGAGAATAGGCGTAGGGATGGTTTTGTTCACAGTTCACAGGATGTGCGGAACCAATTCGGAGGAGAAGAAGAGGAGTTTGGAGGTTATCATGGGCCTGAACCTGATTTGGAGGACCAATTTGCAGGGATGAAGCTCCATGGAAGGGAGGAGGAAGAGCTGGATTTCTTAGCGGAAGTTGACGATCTGATTAAGGATGTCCGTTGGCTTGCCCTGTTCCATGTCCACACTACGAAACCCTTTAGCCACGCTGCGCTCTTGTCTCAGATGCGTAATGCGTGGTCGGTGGCTCAAGGGGTGACGTTCAACATCAAGGGACCCAATTTGTTTCTGGTGCAATACTATTGTCTAGGTGATTGGAGGCGGATTATGGATGGAGGGCCATGGCTGTTTAGGAGGGCACCGGTGGTGATCCAGGAGTATGATGGTTTTTCAGACGTCAAAGGCTATAGACTCAAAAAAATTCCGGTATGGGCGAGGGTGAAGGGGCTGCCGGATGGTCTCACAAGAAGGAAAGAGTTAGCAGAGAAGGTTGTAGCTAAAGTAGGTGACCCACCTTTCACCGTGATAATGAATGAGGGGAGAATCAACCCAGCTAGTACCCTCCGGGTGAGGGTTTATGTGGATGTCAATATTCCGCTTGTCCATTTTGTTCCAATAACCTTGAAGGAGTATAAAAGATACAATGTTTATTACGAGAAGCTACCGGTTTTCTGCTTTGCTTGTGGCAAGATGGGTCATGTAGCAGATGAGTGTGGCGATGGGATTCATGATCCAAACTCCTTTGAGTGGGGTGAGTGGCTGTTGTGGGAGCCTGAAGTGCCTACAGCCCAAGGTGTAGGAGGTCGAGGTAGATGAGATGGAGGGAGTAGGGAAGAGGTTGGGATGCAGGCAGGTGGGGACCGAGGAGGTAGAGGACGGAGAGGATCGATGGGTGGAAGGGGGAGAGGGGACCCCGGAGCAGGGGTGCGGCCCACTGGTACGCAACATATGGATAAGGAGGGTCAGGAAGTCGGCGTAGGAGATTTAGTGGAAAGGGGAGCAAGGAAGCGGCTGGTTGAGGCGGATGGCACCCTAAACGTCCGGGGGCAACAGCTCAATCAATTGGCTGGACGGGTAGCCGGTACTGTCATGATGATCAAAGGGGGATCTCAAGCAGCAAACACAAGTAATGTGATCTCCACCCCGGAGAAGGACCCAATTGTGAAGAGGAGGCGGCAGGACGGAGAAGAAGGTGTTTCACTGGATGAAAAAAGAGAGGCGGCCTCCCTCGAGGAGGGCCGCCGGGCCTGATGAGGACTTTGTGCTGGAACTGTCACGGGATTGGCGACCCAGCGACAGTACATGAGCTCTGCGATCTCGTGGGGGCTAGTGCGCCGTCAGTTCTTTGCATCGTTGAAACCCAGATCGCAAAGAATCGAGTGGAAGGTTTGGCAGCTTCGTTAGGTTTTTAGAGCAGTTTTGCAGTAGCTAGCAATGGGCGGAGTGGTGGTTTATGTGTTTTTTGGAAGTCGGAGGTTAATTTGGAAATAAGAAATTTCTCTCAGTATCACATTGATTCTTGGATAGCTGATCGGAGCGGGGAGCAATGGCGCCTCACATGCTTCTATGGCGAGGCTAACAGAGGATTGTGTTACAAAACTTGGGACACTATGAAAAGGTTGAGAGGTGAAAGTACTCTTCCGTGGCTATGCATTGGGGACTTTAATGAAATACTGCGTCAAGAAGAGCAGATGGGTCCCAATCCCCGTGATAGTGCTCAAATGGAAGGGTTCAGAGAAGCGGTTGATGTGTGCGGCCTAGCCGACCTTGGATACAAAGGCTTGGACTGGACATGGGAAAAACGGATCAGGGGAGGTCAGTTCTGTAGAGTACGCCTTGACAGAGCCCTTGCCACGCCAAGTTGGTCAAATATGTTTCCTTTTGCTAGTGTTGAGCATCTGACCGCAGCCAAGAGCGACCACAACCCAATTCTTCGTATGACCAAGCTGGAGGAAGGAAGTATACGGCTCGGCATGCAAAAACCTTTCAGGTACGAATGTGCCTAGGAGAGTGATAGTCGTTTCAGAGATGTGGTGGAATCTTCTTGGAATGGCGAGGGACCAGCGATGTCAGTTACTGGCCTGGCAACAAAACTTCATACTATGGCAAGGACTATGACTCACTGGAACAAGCACACCGTTGGTTCAGTTCGCCATGAGCTGCGTTCCCTGAGACGTCAGCTTACCACACTTCGGGCGGATCCCTTGAGAGTCGGTCCTACTATAGAAGAGAAGAGGGTAGAGGATCGAATGATCGAGCTGGCTTACAGAGAGGAGGTCATGGCAAGACAAAGATCCCACATCACCTGGCTGTCGGAGGGGGATAACAACACGAAATTTTTTCAGAGAAAGGCAAGTGCTAGGCGAGCAAAGAACAGAATCACAAAGCTGGACCGCCAGGATAGGACCGTTTGTACAGATCAGAATGAGCTAGGAAATATGGCAACGGAGTTCTACTCCAATTTATATTCGTCTGAAGGTACTATTGGTATGGAGGAAGTGTTGTCATACATCCCTGCAAGGGTGGATGGCAGTATGAATGCTCGTTTGAATGCAAGCTATAGCAAGGAGGAAGTTAAAGATGCTCTCTTCCAGATGTTCCCTACTAACGCCCCGGGCCCAGATGGTTTTCCCGCACACTTTTTTCAGAATCATTGGGATTTATGTGGTAATGAAATTACAAGGATGATAATCAGAGTGCTTGATGGGGTAGATTCGCCAGAGGTACGTTCATTGTTTTGATTCCCAAGATTGCAAGTCCAAAAGTTTTAGGACAATTTCGGCCAATAAGTCTTTGTAATGTGATCAATAAGATTGCTTCAAAGGTCTTAGCAAATAGGCTGAAAACTATCCTCCCTGAGATCATCTCCGAAGAGCAGTCCACTTTTGTCCCTGGACATCTCATTACAGATAATTTCATTACAACTCATGAGTGCTTACACTATATGAAAACCAAGCGGGTTAAGGGCAACCGATATTGTGCTTTAAAACTCGATATGATGAAGGCTTATGATCGTTTGGAGTGGGCATATCTGAAGGCAGTGATGCCAAAAATGGGGTTTAGCCCGTGTTTCACCGAGACAATTATGAGGTGTGTCTCATCGGTTTGTTTCTCTGTTTTGTTTAACGGTGATAGTTTGGATGTTTTCAGGCCCACCCGCGGGTTGCGACAAGGAGATCCTATATCGCCATATCTTTTTTTGATCGCAGCCGAAGGGCTTTCTTGTTTGCTCAAAGGGGAAGGAGGTGTACGTGGAATTTCTGTGGCACCCAATGCCCCGGCAGTAAATCACTTACTTTTTTGCTGATGACAACCTTCTCTTTTTTGAAGCAAATGAGATGAGTGCAGCACGCATAAATGAGCTCCTGAGAACTTATTGCAATGCTTCAAGCCAGTGGGTCAAGACGGAGAAATCGTCCATCTTTTTCAGTAAGGGGGTTTCTACTTCTGCCCGGGACACCATTAAAAACATTCTTGATGTTCATACTGAATCATTGTCCGAAAAGTATCTTGGTTTGCCTTCGGATGTGGGCAGGGCAAAGGAAGGATCATTCAAATACTTAAAAGATCGTATTTGGAAGAAAGTGCAAGGTTGGATGGAGAAGTGTTTATCAGGAGGAGGGAAGGAGGTGCTTATCAAATCTGTGGCTCAATCTATTCCAACATACTCGATGGCCTGTTTTGAGCTTCCAAGGGGTCTGTGTGAACACATTAACAAGATCATCCGCAAGTTCTGGTGGGGTTGCAAGGATGGTAAGAGGAAAACAACACGGGTCTCGTGGAGAACGATGACAAAGCCGAAATTCATGGGTGGTTTGGGCTTAAGAGATATGGAGCTGTTTAATCTAGCCCTACTAGCGCGGCAAGTTTGGAGGTTGCTACATGAGCCTGAATCGCTAAGTGCCCGTGTTCTCAAGGCGAGGTATTTCCCCAATAATCACCTGCTGGAAGCAACGTTAGGACATGCGCCTTCTCAGGTGTGGCGCTCCCTATTGGAAGGCAGGGATGTGCTAGCCCTGGGGCTAATCAAGAGGATTGGGTCGGGACAAGATACTAATATCTGGTACGATAACTGGTTGCCGAGGGATTATAACCTGAGGCCGTTTTGTGCTCGATCTATAACCCCCCCATCACTGGTCTCGGGTCTGATTAATCCTACCACACGGGTATGGAACAAGACAGCTCTTGTTGAACACTTCATCGTTCCTGATGTCGAGGTGATCCTTAATATTCCCCTAAGTACTCGGGTTCAGGACGACTTTTGGGCTTGGCACTACGATAAACGGGGAGTTTTTTCCGTTCGGTCGGTTTATAGGATGCTTGCTGCAATCAAGTTCCAACGAGAGGATTGGCTGGAACACCGACCGGGGCACTCCAATACCTCAGCAGAGAAGAAGTCGTGGTCTCAACTTTGGAAGGTGAAGGTACCATCAAAGGTGAGGGTTTTTGCGTGGAGGCTAGCACATACATCGATCCCGACTGGCCAAGTACGACATGATAGGAACATGGCAGATGATCCTGGGTGTTCTATCTGCGGAGCTGAGAATGACACTTGGCGGCACTCGCTATTTAGTTGCCGCATGGCCAGATGTGTTTAGGCTCTTGGGGATGAAGAGCTGCTGGAGCATGTGATATCGAACCAAAGTGAGGATGCTAGACTCTGGTTATTTTGGCTTTTTGAATCTACAAGCCAGCAGGATATCGCCCGCGTGCTGGTCACCATGTAGGCGATCTAGTGGGCACGGAGGAAGGCAATTCACGAGGATGAGTTTCAGAGTCCACTGTCCACAATGTGTTTTATTAAACGTTTCCTAGAAGACCTGGACATTGTTGCTGTACGTACCACACGAGAAAACAATGCTCCGTGTCCGGTTGCTAGGGCGAAGGAGTGGCTTCCACCGGGAAATAATGCGGCCAAACTGAACTGTGACGGTGGAGTTTCATCTCTGGGGGAGAGAGGAGTAGCAGCTGCGGTCTGTCGTGATAGCATGGGCAAGTATCTAGGAGCTTCAGCTGTGGTTTTTGATGGCCTGATTGAACCAGCGAGTTTGGAGGCACATGCATGTAGTGAAGCTCTTGCATTAGCTCGGGATTTGAATCTTCAAAATCTGGTGATAGCCTCGGACTGCCTTGTGGTGATCTCGAACATCAACAATAATGCATCACCGGTTTATGCTCCGATCATAAAGGAAATTCTTGTTAGCAGGAATAGTTTTCTTACAGTTTCTTTCTGTTTTGAGCGTAGGAATAATAATTTTGAGGCACACTCAATAGCAAAAGAAGCTGCTTCTCTTTCGGTGGGTCGCCTTGTGTGGCTAGGGAATCTCCGAGACATTGCTTGTATCCTGGATGTTTTCAACTTTGAATAAAATTCCCTAGTTACCCTCAAAAAAAAAGGTGATCCTCTTCCCCTTCCCGCCCTTCGACTGCTCTGGTCCGTAGTTGACTTGGCGCCTTGAGTAACAGGAGTGCTAACATTCAAGATGCAAACTTACTAAAGGAGATCTGACGCTATCTTCCTTGTCGCTTAATGGACCTCATAGAAGAATGGTTTTCGTGCTGGGAAATTTCACTTCGTTGTTCGGCATGCATCTGTAGGAATCCAACCGTGAGGAAAAGAACAAAATGGCACAGGTCTACTGCTGGCTACTGTTCCGATGGAGGGCCTATGAAGCACTCGTTCTGTAATACAGACCACACCTGCTAATGGAGAATGTAAGCGCCCACAGCCCTCCCCGCATCTCGAGACCCTCTAGAAAGAGGGACGGCCAACATAGCAGAGTTCCGAAGCATATGCACGGAAAATCCGCGTCCGCCGGCAGGAGAGTAGGCGGCTGGCTAGCGGATGCGGACAGGCAGCGGGAGCGCATTGTTGGCAATAAGCCAAGGCGACCGCGTGCGTGTGTGTGCGCGTGGGACGCGTCGGTTGCATGGCGTGCGTGCGTGTGTGCGTCTGGACATGGTCCGACTTGGCTATAGCCATTATCTGGGACGTGTACGAGGCATGTCCATGTAGTGTCTAGGCATAGTCCAAGTGTATGCGTGTGCATGTACACGGGACGAGTGGTAGTAGGGCTAGTCAGTTGGTGACCTGGTTCGGGTGAGCGTGGCCATCGGGGCGGGCTCGCCGCGTCGCGTGCGTATGGGCGCGCATTGTGGACGCGGCCAGAGCGGGCCAGATCGTGGGATCGTGCAGGTAGGAGCGTGGAGATCGTGTACAGTGCTGGCCTGGGTATCAAACCTGTGTGGTGGTCGTTGTAACTGGTGTGGTGTCGAGTATGTGCTCGTGAAATTGGCGTTGTTGCGCCGGAAAAACCACCGTGTCCCATGTGTCTTTCTTCCTCCGGTCCTCTTCTTCCTGTGTATGTGCCTGAGAGAGAGAGAGAGAGGTGGACTAGAGGGAGAGCTAGGGTAGACACCCGCGAGCTAGGGCAAGAGCTAGCTGCAACAACAATTGGTATTCAGAGCGACAAGGTTCGAGGGGCTGCCGCGGCGCGTGGTGGCGTCCGCGGCGAGCGCGGCGTGCGCGGCTGACATGGATGCATCGGCTGCGGTGCGCGGCAAGTGCGTGGCGACGGCAACACGCGACGAATCCACGGTTGTGCGGTGTGATGTCGTGTGCACGAAGAGCACGGCGGCCGCGGAGACGAGGAGGTCGCGAAGGACCTGCGTGGTGGTGCAGGGGTTGCGACGGCTCGGCGCGACAACCGTGGAGGCGCGTGACACGGAGACGCGGCATGGCGGCGCACGGGACTACGGGCTACTGCTTCGGCAGCGAGCGGCGGATCGTGTCGGAGGCGCAGCAGAGGCGTCCATGGCGTCGAGACGACGACGACAAGGCAGTGCTCCTGTCGGGAGCGCATGGTGTGGAGGATGGAGACCTGCATCATTTTTCTTAATAATTGGATACATTAGGAATAAAACACAGAAATGACAGATCCATCTTTAATATAGAAAATTACCAATCCGTTCTAGAGCTGAATTCTGAGCTAACCATTTGATGAACTTAATAATACTACTACACATCATGTTATTTAGTACAGTTTACCCTAAAAATTTGGTTTCCCTTTGCACAAGAAATTACCATTCAAACCAACCTTGGCCACAAGCTCTTGGAACCACACAAAACCTCTTACATGTACACAGGAAATTAAACACAAATTAGGAGAGATCATTTGCAAGCAGCTCGTTCGTCACCCTTACAGATTCCAAGCTAGCCTCAATCAAAGCCACCAGCTCACCGTGTTTTTCCATGTTTTTTTTTTCACGGACCCTGTCCTTCGATGTGAGTCGATCAGATCACCTACACGTTTGTACGTTCTACAGTGCCTACATGATAGATCTCTGGCCAACCTGATGATCCCACCTCGCCCTAATCATCCTACTTCATCAAAGAAGACCTAGTCGGTGATCATAGCCAGTGTACGAGAGAGTTTTTATTTTCGACCAAAAAATGACAATTTTGGCCAAATTTCGGTCATCTCGGCCTAGGGCAAAAGAGCCCATTTCGGCCAAATAGTTTCAGCTTAGTCAAAATTTTGGTTATGCAACTTCGTGTGATATTTTGCCGAAGTTTTTGAAATGACCAAAATCCAGCCATCTTGGCCTAGGCCAATAAAAAAACGAAAAGGAAAACTCTGGTCTACGCCATTTCGACAAGTCCATGGCTGGGCGACCATGCTTCGATGGCCTTCTGTCACTCAGACGCTGGAAGACTAGGCGCCTGCCCAGTTGTAGAATAGCGATGGAGTCGAAGTGCTATTATTTAACACCTGTGATATACTGATATGAGAATAAGAATAAAGTTATGGATTACACTTTTAACCCCTGATCGAGCTCAGTGTAGTCCTTAGGTTTTTTAGTTGGTGTACTCTCTCATAGAGATCATGGTGTAGCAATTGACATCATTTCCTGGATTAGTCGAAATGGTGGGCCTATATTCATTTAGGAGTATATTGCGAAGGAGCTTGGCTAATTTAGATGATACGGTGTGATATGAACATTTGCATTGCACTATATATAAAGGAAAGAGTGTTACACACCAACCTCTACTTATTGGCACAATGGTTTCCTTACATATAACATACCAACCTTCACTGCGGGAAGAAAGGTTCCCTTCTCATATGTGCCACACAACCACTTCCTCTTCAACACAATAGCTCTATGGTTCCGCCCATTCGAACTTGTGGGCAGCACTAATTTATTAGATCAAATAGATGGTTGTCTCTTAACCAGATCAAAGGGGGTGAGTGGCGGCCGTAAAAGTTATGAGAAGGCATGGGAATAGGACACATCAGGAATAACCATGGAAACAGCAAATCATGTTGTGCTCTGGTCGGTAGTCCCGTCACTTATACATCCCTATCATCCAGTGGTCTATTACCCCCGATGCGTCAAATGCATTTTATAGTCTGGCTTCTTGAGTTGCACGTCATATCATTCTGTCTCAGTGTCCATAGTGACACGAACATGGATTAGGGTGAGACCAGCACAGGCAAAGGTCAAACATGAACATGGAGTAGTTAGTAGGACGGTCTCTACGGCGGAGACCCGATCCAGCTAGTCGCGGCAAAGGCACCCAGAGAAGTTTTGGCCTAGCTTTACAACAAAGTTCAGATATTTTACCAAATTCATCAAAATGGTAATTATCATTAGAAGACTCTATTATTTTAGTACAATCACTATTATTAATCATAACATAAAATATTAATTAAGTATCTCATCTCTCATCTATGCAAGTTTTCAATTTGCTTGTTAATTTTGTCGGTTAGTGTTGTTGTAGCTGGATCTATCGTACATAGTGTGGTCCATGGCGGGGAGTATAGGACGGTTGAAGCTCCATGTGGACCACATCACCGGATAGCATTTCATTCGTGTGTAAGGCCAATGGCACAACATGTCTTGCACTGAGGCACTTAAGATATATCGGATCATGGCATTTACTAGGATTCTAAGACTGTCACCACTATCGATTAACCCATGTCCCTATCACTGCTCAAGACTACACGTTTGTTTTGAAGCATAGCTTCAGTACCTTTCACCACACTGGGCGGGTGGACGGCGGCTTTCTTTTTTCACACTGTTGCCCATGACTACATGTTAATATGATGCACTTTGGCTTTCCATCCAAATTTTGTATCACAGTTATGGCTTCAGCACAAGTAGCAGACAATTGCTTTGGCTTTCATTCTCACTTCATTTGAACGGTTAATTATTATCGAATGATCATGGTTTATTCGAGAGCCATCTAGCACTACCTGCGATGTTTCCACACTATCAACTTCTACTTGTGTGAAAACTGTTTTTCTTACATATATACCTTATCAATCAAGTAAATAAGGTTCTTCCATATGTACCACATCATCCTCAATGGAATAATTCCGCTGTTAACGTGTTGATAACACTAGCTTATAGCATAAATTACGTGTAGCAACTCACATAAATGATCAAAGAGATCACGATGAAAAGAACAAAAAAAATGTGTGGGAACACAAGAGAATATGAGACAATAAGAGACATTAGGAGGATTGGTCGAACCACCGTTTTGGGTAACACCTGATGAAAGTGAGGTACTCGACCATGATGAGAGTGAGATGCTAGATCTTCATTTTTGTTGACCTGCCATTTATTAGGTCATCTAGACTATCCTTTTGATAGATACACTTCTGCCACATGTAGCAATGTTAGGAAATGGCTACACTAGCTAAAACCTAAATCATGGCTTGTAATATAGACATTGTCGAACATATGTGGCAGAATCACTCCTTTTGGTAGAACCAAACATTGGTTATAGCTAAGTGAGTGCTTGCACTCCCAACCCACAAGGGATTTAATTAATGCTTGATTCTCTACGTGTTTTGGTAATGAGAACATTTTTTAGTGGGACTTGATGTTATCTTTGATAGAGAGGTTCGATCTTTAAGTTCCACAGTGCAATTCCTAAAAGAATTGTGAGCGTGTGCATGTGGTATGTGCTTGCATATGTGCCTCTATTTTGTAGTTGGTGTTCAGGCTCTTTTTTATACACATAGAGAGAGAGAGGCATAATCACTATTTTTAGCAAACATCCCTATTTTATTTCTTTATGAAACAAAGTACATTATATCAAAGAAGCCGAAAAAGAACGTACAGCAAAGATCGGTGATTAAACTAATATTTACATCAAGGAATTTCTGAAATTGTCATCTCTAGCATTAAGGTGTGGTTCCCTTGAATCCAATCCTTGAGAGTTTTTCGATGACGAGGGGGTAGCAGAGGTGGGTGAAAGAATGAAAGACTCTACTCTAGGATGGACACATACATGGTCCTTACTACGGAAGTGCGGGGGCTCCTGGTTTTTGGGTGCAACCAATTTGAGACGGTATCACAAGATACATACAGCTCGTTTTGATTGCGTTCAGTAGAAGTCTAATGTCTAGGCATATATCCCTATTTCTCCCCATTGTGGTAGTTTTTCTTCTATTTTACTATATGTACTTCAGTACTGAATTGTGGGAGTTGAGCCATTTTAATAAAAGAATGTGTGCATTGTAATGATGCGGAGGCCGGGGGTAATCCTCATTAGAAAACACCATCAGATCCATTCCAAGAGAAGTTCCAGCCCAGTTTTACAACCTCATTATACTAAACAATGATAAAAATAAAAAATACCCGGAATAAGTACATTAGATTGTACAATCCAAAAGAAGAGAAAACAACAACGATGTCTGACAAATTTAAATTTTACATCAAGGCTTCTTTGAAATTATCATCTCCAGTATTAATGTGTGGTTCCCTTGCTTCCCATTGCCTAAGTGGTCGCCAAAGACAAGGGGCAGTAGAGTTGGGCGAAAGAATGAATGCATCTCTCCTTTGACAATTAGAGATGGTTCTCACTTATGTCACAGTTAGTAGAGAAAATGCTACAATCACCATGAAGTGCTTTTGAGTTTCATCCTTTCAGGCGGTAGGTTATTTTTAAATTGAATTTTAGGTCGATGGCCAAAAGCCTGTTTCCATTATATTTTTAATCCATAGCTCAGAAATCATGTTCGTATTTAGCCAGTCTTACATGTCTTTTGCTTCTCTATATTGTCCTTTCAGGTTTTGCTTCTAATCTATTCTTTCCAGGTCACGAACATCTCCATTCAGGTTAAGACCTCATCATATCAATGCCCAGATCCTGGAGAGCCCATTCCCTTCTTTAGTTTCTCGTATCATTTCTATAGTTTACTTAATCACTGGCCTTCAACCAATCTCCATCGTAACAAATTGGTGAACAGGTGATTAAATTTGATGCCTTCTATTCAAGCTTCTAGTATATTTAATAATTTTTCTATCAATTGTCATGTTCAACAATTCAGTGATTGCTAATTTCGGTGTGGCAGAAGCGGCTACTCCTTGATAGAGCATGCAACACGCGATTGATAAGATTTGATCCAAGTAGTATATCATTGTTATCGCCGGGTAAATTGTGATGAAACAAATGGTTGTAGATTTAACTGAGATAACTAGTCTATAGTAATATATGTATAATGCATAAAGGAATTATAATTATTTCACAAATACATTAAAGACAAGATCTTAATACGACTAGCCAAGCAAATAAATAAACAAATATCCAGACATTTTCAAACTTGGTGTTTGGTTGTATTATATGATTTTTATGAAAACAATCATATGCGCACAACCTGTTAACTTTTCAAACTCATTCATAATAAATGAAATTCGTGATAGTATGGACTCAACTGAGCTTGGGGTTTCGACCTAATAGCTAAACATACCAAGGACATTGCTGCCGCATCCACTTTGCTAGTTTATATCAAAACAAAATCTTTTGCAAACTTGCAAACGCACTTTCACAGTGTTGAGTATATTGTGTACGTGCATATTGTGTATAGGGCCACGATTGCACAGCCCAAAACTTGTCTCTTGACATGGTACCTATCGCAGCACGATCCTAAATCCTAAGCCGCCGCCGCCGCCGCGCCTCTACGCGCCGCCGACGCCGCCGCTTCGCTTCCGTTCCATCTCACCAGCGCCGCAACACGATACATCGCCGCGCATCGCTCGTTCCAACCCAGCGTCGCGCGCCTCCGCGTAGCAGCACGACAGCCATCGCCACGCCGCATCGCCCCAGCCACGCCAAGTCGTTCCATCCTAGCCTCCCACGCCGCATCACGCCAGCCATCGCCACGCCGAATCGCTCCAGCCACACCGCGTGACTTTCTGTTCTGCCAACGCCGCCCCCGCGCCGCAGCCCCTCGCAACGCTAACCTTAGTAATGAGTTCCTCCTCCTCCACCGTCTCCAACCCGTTCGCCGGTCCCGATGTCACTCTCGTCCACGATCTCAACATCCACGAGCGCGTCCCGGTGAAACTTGATCAATCCACCGGCTCATACTCCGCTTGGAAGCGGTATTTTTCGCTGGTGTTCCGCGAGTACCTCCTTCATGGCCACGTCGACGACACCGTGGACTCGGCCCTCATGAACCATGACGAGGAGTGGATGATCCTCGACGCCACCATCATCCGCTGGTTCTACCTCACCATCTCCACCGACCTCTTCCACACCGTCGTGGATGACGACGACGCCTACGCCGTCTGGACCAAGCTCAACGGCCTATTCACCGACAACAAGCTGCAGCGCAAGGTCCTTCTCCACGACGAGTTTTACGGGTGCCAGCAGCTTGACTCGTCCATCGACGATTTTTTGCATGCGCCCGAAAAAGCTTGCCGATGAGCTCCGCGATCTCAGGGAGACGGTTGGCGACGAGCTCCTCATCAGCACCCTCACCGCCGGTCTCAACAAGGATTTCGGGAACGCCGCCTCCAACCTCACCCTCATCCCGGAGCCTACTTTTGCTAAGATGGTGGCGTACCTCAAGCTAGAGGAGCGCTGGATGAGGATGGCACGGACTCGAGAGACCTACACCGCCCTCGTCGCCGGCACCCGTGGGGGTCAAGCCCCGCCACCTCCGCGCCCGACGCCGCCTCAGCCGGCGGCGCCCGCTTTCCTGCCTGCCCCGGCTGCTCCCTTCGCGCCGCCCCCGCAGGCGGCCAACCGGTGGGGGGGCGTCGTGCTAGCCGTCGCGGCGGCCGCAAGCAGGGGCGTGAGCCCTCAGCGCTCAGGGAGGAGCACCCCGCCCACCGCAGCAGGCCTACTAGCCGGTCCCGTGGTACGCCGGCCAGAACCCATGGACTCGCCTACTCCATGCTGGTTCCCCGTGCCCCTGTCCCGGGTATTTTCGGCGCCCGGCCACCCTCGCACCAGGCATTCTACGCCGCGCCGCAGCCCTATGCGGCGCCCTATGGGCCTCTCTCTTAGGGCAGCAGTCGCAACCAGGTGGGCTGCCGCTGCTGCCCCTGACGGCCCCGCAGCAGCCTCTCCCGCCGGCGTCGTGGGACCCAGCTCTTCTGGCGGCTCTTCACACCGCCCCCTCACCGTCCACCTACACCGGCGGCGGCCACTGGTATATGGACACTTGAGCTACCGCGCATATGGCTGCCTATCCCGGTAACCTCCACACCTCCTATCCCGTCCACACTTCCAACCGCATCACCGTCGGTGACGGATCCTCTCTTCCTTTTACTCATATTGGTCATGCATATTTTCCGTCTAACTCTACTCCAATACCCATGTCTAATGTCTTAGTTTCTCCTGAACTTATTAAAAATCTTGTTTCTGTTCGTTCTCTTACACGTGAAAATCCTGTCACCGTTGAATTTGACGAATGTGGTTTTTTTGTTAAGGACGCTCGCACCCGGACGGCACTCCACCGATGTTACAGCCCCGACGAGATCTACCCGGTTCACTCCGCCACCTCTGCCACTTCGGCCGCCCCTGTCGCTCTCGCCACCGGAGTGGATCTTTGGCATGCTCGCTTGGGTCATCCCAATACCGCCACCCTTCGTCATATACTTCAGAGTGTTTCTTTCACGTGTAATAAGAACGAGGATCACTCGTGTCATGCATGTCGCCTCGGCAAACATGCTCGTCTCCCGTTTAGGGCTTCTTCTCATGTTGCATCGTACCATTTGAGTTAATTCATAGTGATGTTTGGACCTCTCCTGTTGCCAGTAATACGGGCTATCTTTATTATATTGTCATACTTGATGATTTCTCGCATTATGTGTGGACCTTCCCATTGCGCCGCAAGTCGGATGCTATATCTACTCTCGCCGCTTTCTACTCCTATGTTCTCAAGCACTTTGGTCGTCCCATTCTCGCGTTGCAGACAGATAACGGGAAGGAGTTCGACAACCTTGCTGTTCGCACTCTTCTCACCACACATAGCACGACTTCTCGTCTCACCTGCCCGTACACCTCGCAGCAGAACTGGCGCACTGAGCGTATCCTTCGCACTCTTAATGACTGCGTTCGGACACTCCTCTTTCACGCCAATGTGCCTCTGTGCTTTTGACCTGAAGCTCTCGCCACCGCTTCACTCTCATTAACATCCGTCCATGTCGCACTCGCGGGAACTTTGCACCTCATCACCTCCTCTTCGGTGCACCACCCTCTTATGATGAGCTTCGCATCTTCGGCTGTCTCCTCTACCCTAGCATCGCCGCTACTGCGCCTCATAAGCTTGCACCCCGCTCCGTCGCCTGTATCTTTCTCGGCTACCCACCTAACACTATGGGCTACCGCTGCTATTAACATCCATCCAGCAGCCAGCCAACATTGCGCCATGATGCCGCATCAGCTCGGACGCGTGTCGAAGCCAGGCGAGGCGATGATAGCTGGGACGTGCTTCCTTGCCGTCCCCGATAAAGCAAGGGGGCACGTCAGCAGCGCATTAAATGCATTTGTCCAACGGTGCCAGAGGATAGACTCATCCACTGTACACCTTTCCACCTCCTGTGTGCCACTGTGGCAGCCCCTCACTAGTAGAAAAAGGGTCAAATGGGAAGCACATTAGTGCCGGTTTGAATTTGAGCCGGCACTAATGTGTGCATTAGTGCCGGTTCCAATGGCTAGCCAGCCGCTCTCATTAGTACCGGTTCATGGCAAACCTTTAGCACCGGTTCGTGCCACGAACCGGTACTAAAGTGAGTGGTGGCAGGATGTTGTCAGTCCGGGGCCCCTCCAGCACCTTTAGTACCGGGTCGTACCACGAACTGGTACTAAAGGTCGTCCTACATAAACCCTTCGTCCACCCGAGCTCGCTCTGTTCTTCCCCTTTCCCCTCTCCTCTCTGTTCTTTTCCCTCTTCCTCTCAAGCTCATCACACATTTTGCCCAAAATTTGTGAAGATTTGAAGGCCCCCATCCATTCAAATGATCACAAAGGTTAGCACCCTTGTCCTTTCATCTCTCATTGCTAGATTAGCTCGTGCAATGCTTTATATAATGATTGATTTTTGAGTTTAGTAATTTGGGAGAAATTATATATATGTTCTAGTATTTGATTTATATGCAATTTGAGGTCAAAAATAACACTTAGTTTGCATATGTTGGTGTGGTTTACTTAGTACCTTCTAAATCTCCGTCGTAACCACCGTCGATCGCTCGCAACGTCCCGTCGCCGGCACCACCTTGTGGTGAGCCTCTTGTTCGTGATTTGGATATATAGTTACTCGTATAATTATCTTACCCATACGTTGTTTGTTATACATAGTGCCATGGTTTTGATATCCGTCCCCGTCGGCCGTTGTATGTAGGAGGTAGTTGAACCAGAAATTCCAACCGACCCTATTGATAAGAGGTTAAATTTAGTTGAAAGAGAAAACGAGGATTTGAAGGAAAAAATGAAAAGAATTGAGGGGAAGAAGATGGAATTGGAGTTGCATGTTGCCGATGTCGTCGATGATCACAAGATTAAGATGGAGAAAATGCTCTTGAAGATTAGAAAGATTAGAAAATATGCCTTTCATAGTGAGGCTTGGTATCATTATGCTGTTGGATCAATTGTTACCTTAGTTGCGATCTTGATCGCATTTGTTGTTGCATTTAAGTTCTTTAGATAGAGAGTTATTTGTTTGTTGCATTTAAGTGTTGTATGATCTTTATGTATGAACTTTATGTATTGTATTAATTTGGTGTTTTCGGTGCTGTGTATTGAAGATGAGCTGGCAATGGATGTACGATGACCGATGCTCTCCCGAGTTCATTAATGGTGTGCGTACTTTTCTGCTTGCGGCTGAGGAAAACAAGCCGGCGGATGGTTTTATGCCTTGTCCATGTGCTGGCTGTAAGAATGGTCACAATTACTCTACGTCAAGAACCATTCACGTCCACCTGTTTGAGTCTGGTTTCATGCCCCACTATAATGTTTGGACCAAGCATGGAGAAAGAGGGGTTATGATGGAAGACAATGAAGAAGAAGAGGACGACAACAGCTATCCCGGCCATGGGTTCCCTGAATACGATGATACAACAATGAGGGAAGAAGCTGAGCCAGCAATGCGGGAAGAAGCTGAAGAAGAGACATCGGATGAGCCTGTTGATGATCTAGGTCGGGCCATTGCTGATGCAAAGAGAAACTGCGCAAGTGATTTGGAGAAGAAGAAGTTGCAGCGCATGTTAGAGGATCACAAAAAATTGTTGTACCCGAATTGCGTAGGTGACAAGAAAAAGCTGAGCACCACACTGGAATTGCTACAATGGAAGGCAGAGAATGATGTACCTGACAAGGGATTTGGAAAGTTGCTGGTAATGATAAAGAATATGCTTCCAAAGAACAACGAATTGCCCGAGAGTACATACGAAGCAAGGAAGGTTGTCTGCCATCTAGGGTTAGAGGTGCAGAAGATACATGCATGCCCTAATGATTGCATCCTCTACCGCGGTGAGTACGCGGATTTGAACGCTTGCCCAGTATGCGGTGTATTGCGCTATAAGATCAGCCGCAATGACGCTGGTGATGTCGAGGGCGAGCGCCCCAGGAAGAAGATTCCTGCCAAGGTGATGTGGTATGCTCCTATAATACCACAGTTGAAACGTTTGTTCCAAAACAAAGAGCATGCCAAGGTGATGCGATGGCACAGAGAAGACCGTAAGAAAGAAGGAAAGTTGAGAGTACCCGCTGACGGGTCGCAGTGGAGAAAAATCGAAAGGAAGTATGGGAAGGAGTTTGCAGATGACGCAAGGAACGTATGGTTTGGTCTAAGCATAGATGGCATTAATCCTTTTGGGGAGCAGAGCAGCAACCATAGCACCTGGCCTGTGACTCTATGTTCATATAACCTTCCTCCTTGGTTGTGCATGAAGCGGAAGTTCATTATGATGCCAGTGCTCATCCAAGGCCCTAAGCAACCCGGCAATGACATTGATGTGTACCTAAGGCCATTAGTAGAAGAACTCTTACAACTGTGGAATGGAACAGGTGTACGTGCGTGGGATGAGCACATGGGGGAAGAATTTGACCTAAAGGCGTTGCTGTTTGGACAGACAAACAAGGGATACCGCGCATGCACGCACTGTTTGGACGATACCGACAGTATATATTTGGCTAATTGTAAGAAGAATGTGTACCTGGGACATCGTCGATTTCTTCTGAGCAGGCATCCCGGTAGAAAGAAAGGCAAGCATTTCAAAGGTGATGCGGATCACCGGAGGAAGCCTCGCCACCGTACTGGTGCTGATGTACATGATATGGTCAAGGATTTGAAGGTGGTCTTTGGAAAGGGTCCTAGTGGACAACCTGTTCCGAATGACGCTGACGGACGCGCACCCATGTGGAAGAAGAAATCTATATTTTGGGACCTGCCCTATTGGAAAGACCTAGAGGTCCGCTCCGCAATCAACATGATGCACGTGACGAAGAATCTTTGTGTGACCCTGCTTGGCTTCTTGGGCGTGTATGGGAAGATAAAAGATACACCTGAGGCACGGGAGGACCAGCAACGTATGCATGGAAAAGACGGCATACATCAGGGTCATGCAAGCTACGCTCTTACCAAAGAAGAGAAGGAAATCTTCTTTGAATGCCTGGTCAGTATTAAGGTACCGTCTGGCTTCTCGTCGAATATAAAGGGAATAATAAACTTGGCAGAGAAAAAGTTCCAGAACCTAAAGTCTCATGACTGCCACGTGATTATGACGCAACTGCTTCCGGTTGCATTGAGGGGGCTTCTACCGGAAAACGTTCGATTAGCCATTGTGAAGCTATGTGCATTGCTCAATGCAATCTCTCAGAAGGTAATCGATCCAAAAATCATACCAAGGTTAGAGAATGATTTGGTGCAATGCCTTGTCAGTTTTGAGTTGGTGTTCCCATGATCCTTCTTCAACATCATGACGCACGTCCTAGTTCACCTATGTGAAGAGATTAACATTTTGGGTCCTGTATTTCTACACAATATGTTCCCCTTTGAGAGGTTCATGGGAGTCTTAAAGAAATATGTTCATAACCATGCTAGGCCAGAAGGAAGCATCTCCAAGGGCCATGAAAATGAGGAGGTCATTGAGTTTTGTATTGACTTTATTCCTGACCTTAAGCCGATTGGTGTTCTTGAATCGCGGCATAAGGGCAGACTGGATGGAAAAGGCACGCTAGAAGGGGAACAAATAATATGTATGGACGGACATTCTCTTACTGAAGCACACTACACAGTTCTACAGAATTCCGCCTTGGTGGCTCTGTATATGGATGAACACAAGAATTTGCTACGCTCCAAACACCCGGAGCGGTCTGATGACAGGATTACACGTGAACAAACCAGGAGTTTCGCCAGCTGGTTGCAGACACGTACCATGCATGACGCCTCTATTGAAGATGACCTGTACTTGCTGTCCCAGTTACCATCTTCGAATATAATGACTTTCAAAGGGTATGAGATAAATGGTAATACATTTTACACGATCGCCCAAGATAAGAAGAGCACCAACCAAAACAGTGGTGTCCGCTTTGATGCAGAAACCAAGACGGGAAATGAAACATATTATGGTTATGTACAGGACATATGGGAACTTGACTATCAATGTGGTTTGAAGGTCCCTTTGTTTCGATGCAGATGGGTCAATATGACACGAGGCGGGGTAACGAAAGACCCGCAGTACGGAATGACAATAGTGGATCTTAACAATCTTGCGTATGCAGACGAACCATTCGACCTAGCCAATGATGTCGCACAGGTTTTCTATGTGAAGGACATGTCTACCAAGCCGAGAAAAAGAAAAGATAATGAAGCGAATGCATCGTACGATGAGGCAAAGTGGCACATAGTTCTTTCTGGGAAGAGAAACATCGTGGGAGTGGATGACAAGACAGACATGTCAGGAGATTATGAAAAGTTTGATGAAATTGCTCCATTCATAGTGAATATTGACCCGAGCATCCAGTTAAAAGGATGAAGATTTTCCATGGCTACGGCGCAAAGGGACATACGCGAAGAAAAAGTTTCACACCCAAAATCTGGGATGTGATCGGCTTCACTATCATCACTTTCTTCTGTGTTTCACACCAAGGAGGGAATCTCTGTAATAGTTAGGGTAGCTAGTTATATGTTTTGGCATTTCAAACGTGAAGAAATTTTATGTGCAAGCAAATTCTTTCATGCATTTACTGATTTTTCTGCTAAATGACCCTGAAATTGAAAGCATTTCAAATGAACTCAGAAAAGGTTGAAAGATGGCACGGTATCATAATTTCGCCCACATAGCATGTGCAAAAAAGTAGAGAGGGTTACCGCAAAAACAGGATGCACTTCGTTTACAAAATGGACAATCTCTTCCGAAGTATCAGGGTTTCGGACGAAAACTCATCCATTACAAAGGCATTTCATTTTTAAATAACCTAAGCATTACCAAAATGAATATAATGATAAAAACACTAATATTAAACATAAGAAAAAAGAATCACTGAAAAATCTATTTTGAAAGTTAAGTTATTCACAAACTAGTGATTCACACAAATTTCAAATAATTCAAAATTTAAACTATTCAAATTTGTAAACTACCAGTACTAACAGAAGTTTTGTAATTTTTTGTACCTAAAGCAAAGATATTCACAAACAAACTCTAAATACAGAAAAAAACAACTCTAAAATAAATAAAACAAAAATAAATAAAGCAAAAAAATAAGAAAAAAAGCCCACCTACTGGGCCACAGCGGCCTTCATACGACTAAAAACCCAAATTCTAGTTGGGGCAGGATGCAGGCCCGCTAGCCCAGTAGGCCCAACAGGGCATCGCAGAAGAGGTAGGCCCAGAAGGCCTGCTTAAGAGAGGAGCTCGAGACAGCAGTGACGCCGAGGCTTATAAGCAGGTGCGAGTGCCCCTCGGCTAGCGAGGTGGGACAGACTTTTGCGCCCCTCACCTGGCAGCGCACACCCTTTAGTACCGGGTCGTGGCTCCAACGGGTACCAAAGGGGGGGCCTTTAGTACCGGTTGGTGCCACGACCCGGTACTAAAGGGGGGCCTTTAGTACCGGTTGGTGCCACGACCCGGTACTAAAGGGGGTGCGATTCCCGTCGCTTCACCTGGCCAAAACAGACCTTTAGTACCGGTTGGTGGCTCCAACCGGTACTAAAGGTTGGTTCTATATAAGAAAACACTTCAAATTTTTTTTGTCAGTTTCTCATCTCTCCCTGCTTCTTTCTCCTCTGCCTCGTCGCCGCCGCCCCTCGTCGCCGCCCCCGTCGCTGTCCGTCGCCGCCCCCGTCGTCGTCCGTCGCCGTTGCCGTCCCCGTCGCCGCGTCGCGCCCCGTCGCCGCGCCCCGCCCCGTTCTCCCGTCGTCCCCGCCCGGCCCGTCCTCCCGTATGTCGTCCCCGCCCAGCCCGTCCCCGTCCTCGTCGTCGCCGCCCCGTCCCCGTCGCCGCCCATCGTCGTCGCGCCTCGCCGGTGAGCTCCTACCCCGGCCGCCAACCACACACACACACACACACTGTTATAGAATTGTTAGCAATCTTTCTGTTTTTTAGTTATAGAATTATTAGAAATGTTAGTTTTAGTTATAGAAATGTTAGTTATATAGAAATGTTAGTTATATAGAAATATCAGAAATGTTAGTTATATAGAAATGTTTTTTAGTTATAGAAATATTAGAAATGTTAGTTTTAGTTATAGAAATATTAGAAATGTTAGTTTTAGTTATAAAATTTAGAATTTGCATATATGAAATCACAATCCATCATTTAAAAAATGTTACTTTACTTTTGCGGCATATAGTATTTGTTGTCGACGATGCCCGGCCCGCATCCTCGCCGTCGACCCGTTCGCGACGACGTCCTGCTTCAGAGGACCCATGTCCGGGACTGGGCTCCGCCGGGCTGGCACTGGGAGGTGCTACCTTCAGGGGCGCGACACTTGGTGAGGAACCCGGCCCCGGGTCCCGTCGTTGACCCTCATCTCCTTTGGTGGCGTTCGCGTGGGCCACTTTCGGTGCGGAGGGAGCCGGCCCCGCCGGAGGTGGTACGTCACCGTGTCAAGGAGGAGGACGAGCACGTCCATCGCTACATGGCTGCTATGGACGTCAGGTTCTCCAATACCTGGCAGGTTCTTTTGGGAGATCACCCAAGCTATGATCCAGTGATGGTTCCTTCTCTTTGGGTGTCCACCGCCCGCACCTCAGGAACCGCGAGTGGACTAGATTACTCTGTAGTATTCGATCTTTATTAGCTTGCTAGCTAGCTAGCTAGTGATGTATTCGATATTATATCTATTATTCGAGACGATGTATTCGAGATTATATCTATTATTCGAGATTATATCTATTATTCGAGAAGACGTATTCGAGATTATATTCGATGATGCTTATTATGTACTATGATTGATTCAGTTTTTCATTATTAAGTGATTGCATCCATGCATTGTAATTTGAATATATTTCTTTTGGATTAGTTAAACAAAACCTATGGCGGACAATACCGGCAGAGAGGGAGAAGAGGCCCTGTTCAATATCAAACGCAATCGTCGCGGGCCATATGATGATCAAAATGAAGAAGATTATGACGACTCCGAATATCTAAACAATACCGGGGAGGGTGATATGATATTCGATCGCGACGATCGAATTGATGAAGTCATGAACTATGAACATGACGAAGAAAATGTTGATCTTGAAACAACAAAGACCAGCGTGGTATATATATTCATATAAGCAGGGATCTGGTGATCATCACATGTTTTAAATGACTTGAAGATATATTAACGAATCGATCTTTCTTCTTTCAGCCATCCGGATCGAGCAAATCTTCAGGCAACAGGAAACGAGGCCCGAACAAAAAGTTGAAGGAGGGCGTAAAGTACAATATCGAGGCCATCAAACCTAATGGCGAACCATTAGCGCCTAAGAAGATTGCGGACAAGTTCATTCGTCAGTGCGGAGTTCTTGTGAAGGACCAACTCCCGATCTCCCTTCAAGAATGGAGAGAGCCAGCAAAGCCACGTCCAGGAGTTACTTTTGTCGACGACAGACAAAAACTTCTGCTTTGGGAAACGCTCATGGAACATTTCACCCTACCAGATCATTTCACAGATGCAGGTGTGGAGAAAGTCAAGGACGCTGCTCTTAGGAAGATGGCGGTTGCATTCAAGAACCACAAGATTTGTGAATGGGCCAAGTACGTCAAGGGAGGAAGGAAGACTCCAGTATTCAAGGGAACACTAGAGAAGCAAAGTGCTCATTGGGACGATTTCGTGAAATTCAAGGATTCGGAATTATCTAAGGAACGGTCGAGAATAAACAAGGCCAATGCCGCAAAAAAGGATAAGTTCCATAAGCTGGGGCCAGGTGGCTATGCGGTGGGAATGCCTAAGTGGGATAAGTCTGAGAAAGAGATGCTGGATGCAGGTGTCACTCCAGAAACATTGAGATGGCCCCCCAGGTGCAGGACTTGGTTCTATGCGCATGGGGGGGAGTTGGACCCGAAGGCAGGCAAAGTTTCGAAGAAGGCATGTCTGGACGGAGCCGAAGATAAGCTACTTGTTGCAATAGAAGAGGCTCGATCGGGGGTGTTCGAGCCCAACAGAGAGAACGACGAGCTTACGCGTGCCCTGGGAAATCCTGAACACCCGGGAAGAACACGAGGCATGGGCGCTATGCCGTGGTATGAGGGGTTTTCGGAATGGAACACCGACTACAGAACCCGTGCGAGAAAGAAGATTGCGGAGGAGAAGAAGAGGAAGATGGAGGAGGAGCAGAGGAAGCTAGACTATGAACGCCTTCAAGGCCTAGAATCAGCGCACGCGGACTTGGCAGTCAAATTCCAGCGGCAGCAGGAGCAGATCGACTCACTTAGCCAGCAAAGGGGGTCTCAGCAGCTAGCGGATGATCCACCATTGGATAGCACCGTCCCATCCATGCCGAGAAGCAGCGTGGGTTCCGCCCCGGGCGACGCATTGCTGGATAGCTACCCAGTGGATGACATCATGGAGAACACTAACTGCGAGCTACACTTCAAAATGAAGAACATATCCATGAAGGTGGCGGACGCCCTTGCTTTTACAAATCCCCCCGAGGCAACCTTCCATTGCAACCCGATTCCAGCAGGCTATGCTCGTGTCTTGGTTGATGAGGTGGTGGACCAATATTCGGAGCTAGAGCTTGACATTCCTGGAGGTGACGATGAGCACACACTTGGAGAGGCCAACCATCGTATCATCCTATGGAGAAAGGATTGCATCATCTTTCGAAGGCCACCGACACCGCGTCATCCGACTCCTCGTCGAAGTCCGCCACCGAGTCAGCAGACTCCCGCTCCTCCAAGTCCACCAACGCGTCAGGCCACTCCTCCTCCATGTCCGGCACAGCTTCAGGCCACTCCTCCTCCTCCAAGTCCGGCAAAGCGTCAGGCCACCCCTCCTCCAAGTCCGGCATAGCTTCAGGCCACTCCTCCTCCTCCAACTCAGCCACATCAGCCGTCTTCGCCGCCTCAGCAATCACGGAAGAGAGCCGCCTCAGCTATGGTGCATAGTGGTACAAGTCGAGGTAGTACTGGAGGTACAGGCGGAGGCAAGCGATTTCAATATGGTCCAAGCCTCGCGCCTCTTCCGCAGAGGCCTTACGACAAGTCCGAGGTGGAAAACGTAGCCATATCGAAGGCCGAGGTGGAAGCCCATTTTGCACCAAAACCGCCATCGCCGCCAAGGGAGAAAGTTCCTGTGGAAAAGATTGACCACTTCATTTGTATGGCTAGAGCTCCAGCTCCCAGGCCTGTTGACACAGACTATGAGCGCCACATCAAGAAGTTAAATCGAGCACGTCTACAGAAAGAGGCGAGCTCGAGCTCGAGCAAATCAGCTGGCAAAAGGAGCGGTAAAACCGTTCCCCAGCTGGGAGAACAGGCGGCGCAATCAATCCCCCCGCTTGTTGTGCCAACAACACATGAGAGTAGGCGCGCCCAATATTATTGTGGGCAAACCGTTAACGTTCCCGGGGTGGGCGATGTGGTAATAACCGAGGAGCATATTGCGCAGGCTGAAGCGATCGGGATCACTGTTGGACAACTCCTCGATATCGAGCCCATGTCTCCGACTAGAGAGGAGGAAATAAAACGGAAATATGTCCGGGGCCAACCTTTGGTCGAGCCAGACGAGGTCAAGAACCTCCCAACGAGAATGTATGAATTGCATCGATGGTACATGGACATTACCAAGATTTCCAATCGAGAGTCCCTCATGGTGAATGTCAAGGAGGAGCATTACTACCATGAGAAAGCTCTGGCCGTTGAGTATTCAGAACTGTTTCAGCTATACAATCAAGACGCACTCGACAAATCTATCGTCAGTTGCTATTGTCTGTAAGTGATTTCTTTCTGTAATTTAACTCTCAAGCTAGCTGTAGTGATCATTTTGATCAATCATTACCTGTAATTATCCTCACTATATTCTTTTCTGTGGTATTATGCAGGATGAAGATTTATGAAATGAAAAAAGGTGGACGCTATGGCATTGGGTTCGTTGACCCAAATACCATTAATGAATACACATGGAAATTAGATCCATATTACGAAAAAAGTGTAGAGGAAAGCATGCTAGAGTTCTTCAAGCGCCTCAAATACAATGAAGATATACTACTTCCTTACAACTTCGAGTGAGTCACACTGTCTTGTACTACAAATTCTGTTTTTGCCTACTAGCTAGCTACATGTTTTTGCTTACATATGCCCGCTTAATTAAGACATGCAAACGTGTGTGCATGCAGATTTCACTGGATCTTGTTAATCATTAAAGTTGATGAAGGAACAGTTGAAGTACTAGACTCACTACTTAAGAAAGCAAGTGACTACACCATCGTGAAGGGGATAGTCAACAGGTAATTTCAATCATTATTAACTATATCTCGGCCTATTTAATTAGTTCGTCATTTCCTGATAACAACTATTTAATAACCCATTTATTCATTTTCTTTGTCGGCGGGCAGGGCTTGGGCAAAGTTCATCAGGGCCACTCCAGGCCAATGGAACAAAAATCTGAAATGGTATCGACCCCAGGTAAGTAATTAAGTAGTACTAGCTAGCTGCCATCTCTTTAATTATCATGCTTGATTAATTATTATCTGATCAAATTATATTCTCGTAAAGGCCCTGAAGCAGGCGTCGGGAAATAATCTGTGTGCATACTACGTTTGTGAGAACATTCGCATGATGGCGTCCGAAAGGAGCAAATCTCAAAGACAGGAGTGGGTACGTTTGTCAAAACACTATTCACAATTTTTACACCATTATCGATATCTAGTCACACAACTAATACACATGCATATTGATCTCCTTCTTAACAGTTCAAAAAGGTGCGGGAGAAGCTCCTAACAGAGGAGCGCATACAAGCAATTCAAGAGGAAATAGCGGGATTTTTGCTCGACCAGGTCATAGATCCCAAAGGAGAATATTATTACCCGCTACTGCCCCCATGAACCACTTCCAATTGTTATCGTGCTTCGAAGGCACCAATTAGGCTAATGCCACTGGCTCCGAAGGCACAATTTAGGAGAAATTGTATATATATGAATATACATGTGTGTATATATGTGTGAATTAATTAATGGTGGTTGTGAGACATTCGATGATATATATATATATATATATATATATATATATATATATATATATATATATATATAATGATCGGTTCTACTAGAAATTCTATTTATATATATGCATAACGTGTACAATATGTAGTATCGTAAAATACCAGCAAACGAAAAAGAATTAAATGGAAAACACAAAATTAAATGAAAAAGAAATCATAAACCCAAAACCCCCCCAACCTTTTATTACCGGTTGGTGACACCAACCGGTACTAAAGGGCTCCCTGCCCCGAAGCTGGCTCGTGCCACGTGGTTGCCCTTTAGCACCGGTTCGTGCTGAACCGGTACTAAAGGGGGGGACCTTTAGTGCCTACACTTTAGCGCCGGTTACGAAACCGGCACTAAAGGGCCTTACGAACTGGTGCTATTGCCCGGTTCTGCACTAGTGCATTTTGCCTATAAAAGGAGGCCGGAGGCGACCAGGAGGAGGATTTGGATCTTTTGGGCAAGTCGCACCTCGTAGCTAGCACAAGAACACTCAAATACATCCACCAAAGCAGGACTAGGGTATTACACATCTCCGTGGCCCGAACCTGGGTAAACGATCCGTGTGCTTCCTGTCAGACCCGCTCTTTGCACAACCTCGCGCCCGCCAACCGTAGAAGGGATCCTAGTGATCCCATAGGTGTCGTTTCCACCGACAACTAGTAATAGTGCTTCCTCTAGGAACATATAACTTGGCAGAATTCTTGTCACCTATTATATGAACGAGGGAACCTTTTGTTACCTTCAACACTCCACCTGAACCGGAGTGCTTGTACCCTTGACGTCAAGAGTACCTAGCGAGATGAGGTTTCTGGCCATGCCTGGTATGTGTCTCACATCTGTCAACGTGCGTATCAGGCTGTCATGTGGCCTGATCTGAACAGAACCAATGCCCACAATGTCATGTGGGTTGTCATCTCTCATACGCACAACATCTCCACTCTGCACAAACTCATAAGTACTGAACCAATCTCTGTTACAACAGATATGAAACATACATGAAACACATCTAGTAAAAACAACTAAAGCATCATCTGAATCAGACTTACTACCAGATGTAACATTAACCTTACCATCACCATCGGATTTATTTTTAGGTTACCACGTACCGTTCCTCTTCTCCTTATTTTCCAACTTCCAACACTCATCAATGAGGTGACCCTCTTTCTTACAGTACCTGCAGAATTTGTCCTTCCCAGATCCTCTGGACTTCGAATGACCTTTGTCGTTCTTGCTTTTATCTCTGTTGTTGTTGGCCTGCCTCGTACATGCAAAGCTTCTCCTTTGGAGGACGATTCCTCATATTGCAACACCTCTTTTATCTTTTCCTTCTGTTGAAGGGCCTCATATACTTCAGCAACAGTTAGTTCATCACGACTATATAATATGGAATCTCGAAAGTTTGAAAAAGAACTAGGCAGAGAGCATAAAAGCAGAAGACCTAAATCTTCATCATCATACTTTACGTCCATAGACTGTAAGTTAGAAACAACCTCCTTGAAGACGACAAGTGGTTTAGCACCGACCCACCCTCTTGCAACTTTTGCGTGAACAACTTCATCTCCATGCGCATCTTACTGGTCAGATTCTTGGACATGTAGATCGACACCAGTTTCAGCCAGAGAGCTGCTGCAGATTTCTCCTCCAGCACTTCTTGAAAAATATTGTTATATAAATGAAGATGAATCATAGACAAAGGCTTACAATCTCTGCGCTTCTCATCCGCGGTCCAGTCCTTTGGTTCTTTTCTACCTAAGCCATCTAGCGCCTCGTCCAGATAGGGATGCGCCAGGACAGCAACGGAAGATCGTCGTACTTCGCCCATGCCATGTCGTCGAAACCCTGAACAGAAAAAAAGCTCTGATGCCACTTGTTAGAGATACGACAGGCAAATCAAATCGATGAAGAACTAAGAACAAGTAGGGGACACAAAATTTTAACGTTGAAAACCCCTCCAACACCAAGGGGAAAAAACCACAGGCGCCAGCCAGCTAAACTGCACTATATCGGGGAAGGTTACAAACGCCAGAGATTTACAACTGATCAACTTATCCCGTGCGACGGCTTACAAGAGGTATATATAACACATGTGACCTAGGTCCATACTGATCCGTACGGGCCTTGCTCCGCTCGCTCATCAGAAGTTAGCCTCCCTCTCTATACTTGAATTTGGAGCATAACATAACACATGAAATGTTTGTTGGCGCTGGTCTTGAACGCATGACGCCGTGCAACTGAGTACTTTCCATCGCAGACGCTTACGTACACAACCCTAATGCGCTACTGGCTAGTGCTCTCGGCCAACGTAGGAGATACATCGTAAGGCTGGCTAGCTAGAGCTACGTGATGAATCTAACACGCGAGAAGACATGCCTGCACACAAGATAGCTTGATCAGTTCTCAGCAGCACAAGCCTGCACACTACACACAAGAAAAAAAATCACCCACGCGATGGAGAACCTGCGGAGCTGCTGATGTACACGGCAATGGAGATGAGGACGTCGTTGGTTGCAGGGTTGATGCAGGGTGTTGGTGAATGTTGTCTATTCTTGGACAGTTGAGCACGACGGAGGCGAGGGCTTGCGGCGGACGCTGCGTGAGTGATAATATTTGAGACAACATGTGCCTTGGAGCACCGCTATCCTGGCCCCACATGTGGCATCTGATCGGGCTTGATGTCATAGTGTGTTTCCTGCCATCAAACTTTTTTTGAGGGTTTCCTGGCATCGAACTAAGTGACTGTAATACAGAGCGTCTCAAGCCGTGGCATCTGTGACGAGCCTACAGCCCAATAGGTTACTATTCTAGACACAGGCATGCCCCACATAGCGAATGAACATGTGCAGACAACGGTGTATGGGAATTCTTCAACTGTGCTGCTGCCGGCGCGGTCACCCTACATCGGCAAAAATTTGTGTCTTGACCCTTTTGTCAAACAATATCGAGATCTGACCCCAGTTTGATTTTTTCGAGATTTGACCCTTTATCCTACCGCCACGAGGCTCGGCGGTAGGATGCTACATCCTACCGCCAGAGCCTGCGGCGGTAGGAAACTTATCCACGCCAGCAGTGGTAACTGCCTCCATCCCACCCTACCGTCGCTGGTCCTGGCGGTAGCCTATCCGATCCTATCGCCAGGGACCCTAGCGGTAGGGTGTGGGCCGTTATAAGCCCATGAGCCGGCCGCTCCACCCCCTTCTCCCCCCACCCAGCTGCCCCCTCAAGAACAAAGCAGTTCCTCTCACCCTCTCTCATCTCCCCCAGTCCCCCCTCTGATCTTCGTTGTTTCTTCACCGTTTTTGCGGATCGAGATGGCCCCGAAGAAAGAAAAGTAAGCACCTTCGATCCCTCCAATTAGTTTTAGTCGAATAACTTCTGATTCGTCGCATTATTTGATTCAAATCACCCCCTTCTTGAACTAGATTTAAATATTTTGAACCCTAGGATTGATTTTGGTTGATGATAGATGTTATATTGTGTTAGATATGAACTCTAGTCACTAGTTGGTATGGTTATGTGAAGATGAACCCTAGTTCATATTATTTTTGGAGGATTTTTTTATATGATGCATGTTGGAGGTATTTATTGTGATATGATGATGCATGTTGATATGCTATGATGCAAGTAGTGGATATAGTTGGAGAACAAATGTTGAACCCTCAAGATGAACCTAGTTCATAATTTTTTGTGTTGAAAAAATTATGATATGAAGAATATTGGAGATATTTGTTTTGATATAGGATGCATGTGGATCTTATATGATGCAAGTCGTGGATTTTGTTGGAGTAAACATGGTAAATCCCTCAAGATGAACCCTAGTTCATGGTTTTTGTTTTTGAACACAATATGATATGATGCAGGTTGGATGTTGTTGGAGAAATATGATATGATATGATATGATGCATTTGAACCATGGTGATTGCATCTGGATATATGTATTTTATTTAGATCTTGATATATGTATTCTATTTAGTTAATGTTCATGATCATCTTGATATATGATTATCAAAGATTTAACTCATAGGTTATTTTGGATGTGATGAACCTTTGTTATGCATCGATATGTTTCCTAGTTAATGATGAACCCTAGTTCATGTCAAAAAAATCGTTTCATATGCTTATGCTTATGTTTATGCAATTATTTTAGGAAGCCACCTCTTGCGGACGACATCAGCATGAAGTACACCATGGTTGACACTAAGTTCGACAAGCGTCACCGTGCCCGTTTCATTGAGAATGGAGTGGTAATTACCATACTTAAACCAAATCTTTCGAATTGATGAAAACAAGTTGCTAACTATTATGTCCATGCTAATTATGCTTTGGTTATTGATTTTCACATATGCTTCCGCTACTTTGTTGGTCGCAGAGTGTGAGGGAGTGGAAGAGAGTGATTGCAGAGATGGAGGGAGATCCAACTATCTCCCGTGTCCACCGGGAAGGGAGCATTGAAGCTGCCAAACAACACTTCAACTGGGAGCTAAGCAATTTGGGCCGGAGAATCTACTTCGAGAGCAATGCGGAGGAGAGAGCCAGGATGCCGCCGCCAAGTGTATCGGCGTTCGATATCATCAGCTGGGGAAGGGCGGAGGCGAAAACTCCAGCGGGCAAGGCAAGGTGGGAGTGCTTGAACGGTCGGATGCCGACTAGCGTTCCGCCTCCGCCTGAACTGGTGGATCCGCTGCCGTATCTGTCTCCATGGCCAGGCCTGACATACAAGGGGCTCTGAAGATGTCTGCCCACTCTATAAACTTGTCTTAAGAATTTATTGCACCGTTTGTTGGCTTTGTGAAAGCTTTTTGCGAAATTACTTGCGTTAGTTGGGTTTGTCAAACTATGTGGACAAGTTTGCTATTTCCTATTTCCTACTTGTGAAACTATGTGTAAACTGTTTGATATTTGCTATGTGGAACCTTTATTAATATGCGAGCTCATATTTTGCTATTTGTGAAACTATGTGAAACCTGTGATCAAACTTTACAAAACAAACAATCACTAAAACTTTAAAAAACCTAAACCCACAGGACCCTACCGCCAGGCCGTACGGCGGTAGGGTCAGGCAACCTACCGCCAAGAGCTGCGGCAGTAGGGTGTTGCTATGGCCGTTAGGTAACGGTAGTCGGCCGTCCATGCCACCGCCAGAATTCCTGGCAGTAGGTTGCGTGATCCTGCCGCCGAGCCCTTTGGCTGTAGTAAAAGGGTCAGGTGTCGAGTTTTTTTCAAACGGGGGCAGATCTCAATTTTATACCACAAAAGGGTCAAAACACGAAATTTGGCCCCCTACATCTATATTACCAAGAGAAATGCTGTCGACCCGCCAATATCTGCACCCATGGCGTGTGTGTCGTGCGATCCGCGTTGATCTGATGCTCGTTGTTCACTAGTAAAAAAACCCCCATTCGTCACGGTTGATAAGGGCCTTTTGTCCCGGTTTGTGAACCGGGACTAAAGGTTTGTTACTAATGCCCTAACCCTTTAGTCCCGGTTCTTACACAAACCGGGACAGATGGGGCTCCATGTGGCCGGTGCACCGATCCCAGGCAGGAGGGCCTTTGGTCCCGGTTGGTGGAACCAACCGGGACCAATAGGCATCCACGTGTCAGCATTTCAGGGGCTGGGGTTTTTGTTTTTTTAAGGGGGGGGGGGGTTGTGGGTTTTGGGGGTTTAATTGAGGTGTTTCATATATTGTGTTAGCTAGCTAATTAATAGAAAGAAGTGTCCTCTCTTATGTCCGTGCTTGGTTGACGCTATATATACGTATATATAGAGATGACTAGACATGCTAGCTAGTAAGAAAATGAAGGAAACAGAAGATCGTGTTGAACATATGCATACAGAGAGAAGTGATATCGACCACCTCTCCTTCTCCGAGAGATTGGTCGAACAACAAGTTCTCGTATATCTATCCGACACTACCGGTTACATATATACAATAATTATCTCTTACAATATAATCTCCTAATTATATATGAACACAAGGTCCACATAGTATTCTCCGTCTTCGGCGATCACGCGGTCAAGGAAGAATACCGCCAATTCCTCTTTAATTGCTCGCATACGATCTGGTGGTAGGAGTTCATTCCGCATCCGAAAGATCTAATTTGAACAAGGGGGTCAATACATATATATATATATATATATGAATAAATGAAACTCAACACAAATGATGGTAATAAAATAAAATTGTGAACATTATTGCTTACGCACTTCATATTGTTCGTCAGAGTTCCCCCATTCACAAGTCATGTGGCGGATGGACTCGCAAACGTCGTATCCACAGTAATTATTCCCGGCTTCCGGCCACAACCACTTTACAAGAAATAAAGGTCAATCAAATTGACAAGCAAGCATGCCAAATGGTATTGATGAATCTAGCGCTTGAATCACTAGGAGATGCGTGGAACATGTTACTATAGTACTTACTTTTGGGTGTCTAAATTGCAGCTTCTTCGGCAGTTCTGGAGCTTTTTTGGTGAATTTTCTCCAAACCCTGCCAGACAATTAAAACAATTACTTGATATCAGGAAATGAACAAAGTTGCTGTTATGGTGGATAATGACCGATTTAAGTTACTTCTCGAGCATTTGAGTCATGTCCGCATAGTCCTGGGGATCTTTTCGTCTCGAGTCTAAGACGGTTACTAGTCCCTGCTCAAGCTTAATCTCTAGGAGAATATAGTGGAAGCCGCGCACGCATGCATAACTCATCAATTACATTACTATAACCTGGACTAATAAGGGAAACCGAATATGCACAAGACAGTAACACTCACTTGAAGTTGTAAGCAAAGAGTATTATATCTTTGTTTTCATTTATTACCAACGAACGTAGCAAGTTGGCCTCGGTATCTTCGGCATGATATTACCAACGATTTGTGTTAATGAACCCAATATCATCGATTTGTCTTTTCTTCAATTCGACGATCTTCAATCTGCATAATATAGTGAGGATAATTATAAATACATGCAATGAAAGAGCTGACCTATATAGCGAGACTTAATGACAGAAGTAGTACTACTTACAGACACTAGCAAGTGATCGTTGCTTTATCGAGAGCCTTTTAATTGAAAAACTGGAAGAACTCCTCAAATGGAACATTCAATAGTTTAATTCCAACGAGGTCATGCTCCTCTCTAACTCTCAGCGTCAAAGTATCCCTCCCCCCAGACTCTCTGCAAGTTTTCATGTACCAATCATGGAATCTTCACATCATCGTTGTTAGAGATCTTTCATCTTTGATGAGAGGCTTCCCGTACTCGTATTTGTGTTCCTCCACCTCCAAAAATTCATAATGTACATCGTCGGGCAGGTAATCTCCAAGATTGCTATAACCGGGCACCATCCTCGGATCATTAGTAGACACCTTGAGCGGGGGGCACGATTGGTTCGCTTGTTCGCCGAGTTTGGCAATATTTTTCCCAGCTCGTCGTTCTTTTAACCTTTGATCACTGATAGTACTTCCCAACCGCTCTGCTTCGACAAATGACTTTGCAATAATGCGCTCATAGTTTCCTTTCAGCGGAGACTTTGCTGGTTTTTTCAGGGCAACCAGAGTGCGCTTCGCTTTCACCGGATCTACCTTCTCCTCCGGAGGTGGATGTTTCTTTGCTTTCACCCCATCAAAGAAGTTCGTCACTTCGGCTCGCGCGATCTTCGCGTTCTCCTCCGGAGTCCTCTCGTATGGTAACTTCTCTGGAGTCTTCAGAGAAGGACCGAATCTGTATTGCCTCCCGCCTCTGGCTATACTGCTAGACGCCGGTAGAGCAGACGGAGCGGCTGCGGCTGTCTTCTTTCCTTTCTTATGAGGTAGAGGAGAAGGACTACGACGCGCCGGAGCAGCCGGAGCGGCGGCGTGTCTCTTCCGCCCTTGCAGACGAGGCGGAGAAGGAGGAGGCTGGCTGCTCGGGCACGTCGGCGTAGGCGGAGAAGGAGGCGGAGTGCCGCCACACGCCGGAGAAGGAGGCTGAGTGCCCTGATCACTCGTCAGAGGAGGAGGCGGAGTGCCCTGACTCGCCGGAGGAGGAGGAGGAGCAGGCGGAGGCGTCCAGTTCAGAAGCTTGATGAGCTCCTTCCGCCATAGGCATGGAGTCAATAGACAAGAATCCAGCCGAGTCTCCCCTTCACCGGTAGGGTAGTCAAGCTGGAGGTCCTCAAAACCCTCCGTTATTTGGTCCACCGTCACCCTGGCATATCCTTCTCGAATCGCACTACAGTGAAAAGTTGTGTCGGGTTCAGTAGGTTGAACAGAGCCGACAGCCACCTTGACTTTGAAGTTCTGCCATTGCGTCATAAGGTGGCAATGTAGAGACTCCATGATTGGATCCATGGGGTAGCTAGGAGGAGCAGTCAAGACATGCTCCGGCTGAAGCAGCTCGGTGGAAGCCACACTGCTTCTCCACTGAGATGGCGGGGTAGCTTCGGGCATAGTTTCGGCAGGTCGCTTGCTACGAGCTACTTCTTGTTCCTCTAGCGCTTGAACCCTTTCGTGCAGTGTCTGAATTTGGGCATGTTTCACTTTTTTCCTCCTCTCCTGGCATTTGTAACCGCATGCGTCCGAAAAACCAGCCTTCCACAGAACGGAGCCTGGCATGCCTCCACTACTAGGAAAAAGGCTACTAGCAGCGCGGGTAAAATGGCTACTAGCAGCGTGGGTACCCACGCTACTAGTATCGCGCTACAGCTAATAGTTAGTAGTAGCGCGGGTAGACCCGCGCTACTACTAACTTTGTTAGTAGTAGCGTGTGTGACACCCGCGCTATTGCTATTACAGAACCGCGCTACTACTAACGTAGTAGTAGCAGCGTGCTTATAATACCAGCGCTACTAGTATCCTAAGTACTAGTAGCGCTCAATTTGTTCCCACGCTACTACTAACTATTTCGGATTTAAAACAAATAAAATCAACCAAGTCCGTTTTATGCATACAATTCCAAGAAACAATAGTGATGGAAAAATGTCACTATCACACAGTTGCCATATTCCTTATTCATGATTCTACTATCGCACAGTTGCCATATCTGCTACCACACAGTTTCTCATTCTAGATGTCCTCACTCCAATAGTAAGAAAAATGAAAAGGAAAAATAGAGCTAATCTGCCATTGGAATGTCCTTATTCCTGAGTAATATTCAATGGAACGGTGCAATTGCACTGCAGTCTCTTGGATTCACTATGCCGCTTCAACATCTCATTATCCTGCAGCGATGGAAATGAGCATCAGCAAGGCATATAGATTTTATCAATACATGGAGAGGAAGCATAATCTCAGATGATACAGGAGACACATGGACTAAGATTCTGATACAATGCGAATATGCACTATAAGTACACATATATTTCAGTTACAAAATGGTATTTAGTTAAAAAGTTACAAATAACTGAATGAAACTCAAACTATATATTTCAGTTAAAAAATATTTCAGCTTAGGAATGCAGTGTATAAATTAGACTAGATAGATAACACTAAGCTTAATTTTTAAATGCAGTTTAAGTACTAGCACCTACCAACTGAATATAGAATTTCCTTAGTGCATTTGCACTAGGAAACTAATCCTAACGTATCAACATTTTGATCACCATTATATCCCGTTGTGAATCCAAGGAAATCAACAGTTCTATAAAATATGGCTAGAAAACACTGGACATAACAGAAAGTAGCCACTTCTTTGTTGTGTGGAAAATTTCCCAGGATTACTTCACTATGGATTGGGTAAAGAATCAATAAGGACAGCACCCACGGTATAACTCTCACCTTCTTCTGGGTGAAGAAGAAGGTGGCCACCGGCATGAAGTACTAGGTCACAGGCATTTCTTCAAACATGTTCCAGTGAAAGCCGGGATTTGGCGCCAATTGCCATAGTCGTCGTGCGCCTGTCACAAGACAAAAAACGGAACTACCTTAAATCGCTATACGTTTGGTTTTCTTCCTCAAACATGAACGAACAAAAAAATGTTTGGCTGAAACAGAGTGATCAGCTATATGTTTATTTCTGCTCCTAAATTGCATAACGAAATCTTCATCTATTATTTTACTCTATGCTTACTAGCTACAACCTGTTGGATAGAAAAACACCTTCCACCATATGACTGTAGCTTGCCTAAATAACCTCAAAGTAGAAAATGCACGCTCGACACTTGTGGTACAAATTGTAAAATCAATGGTTTTGCCCTTAACCATTACTGTCTCTAAACAACACTTTTTATTCAGTACAAAATCTGTGACCTAATTAGAACTTGTTCCAATTAGTTAACATGAAAGAATCTACACTGAAAAGGCATAATCAAAGAGCTGGACTTCAGTATAGCAAGATTAAATTCCCACTGGGGAGAGGTTGGGCAGACTGCTCATGTTGCTGACAGGCTAACTTGCACGCGACGCTGGCGGCGCCTATGCATAAGCACGGCCACGACGAGACATCCGCAGCCGAGGAGGCATCGACGGCGGGATTAAATGCAAAAGAAATGTTTATAAGGTGCTGATAACTCGTTACCAAGCTACCTGATAGCAAATTAATTCTTCTAAGCACCGAGAATAACAAAAAATTAGTACGCTGTTTGGTCCAATTGGTCAAGGCCCAAAATGCAGGTCCAGTCCAACTATATCAACACCTATAAGAACCTCTCCCTTATGCATGCCTCATATGCGACCTTACAAGAATTCCTACAAACATTCATAATTCTCTAGTACAGTACCTTGAAATTGGTAGCAAACCTAACGATTCACGCACAGAACCAATGCACCAGCTCAAACATTCAATCGCCGTGGTAGGTCCCAGCCGAAGTCCCTGAACACGGGGGCTTGAGGGGGAGGAGGCATGCCTGGCAGTGGAGCAGCGCCGACCCCTGTGATTTTTAGTTTTAGGGTGAGAGCTGTGGGGGCTGTAGAGCATGTTTTTCTGTCAACCGGCCAGGATCGGAATGCACTATTGGTGGTGAGAGAGCAGAGCATGTGGCACCAAGGAATCATGCTCGCTAATGAATTTATAGATTCAAGCAAGCGTCTATGTAATGAGACTTGCAAATGCCTTAGAGGGTGGAGAATTATATCTCTCATGGCTAGAGAGAATTTGCAGCATCCACGCCTACAAACTAACAATCACAGGGATCACACGACCATGGAGCAAACAAACAAAGAATTCCACCGGTGGCTTCTCGCTTTGTTGGTTTTATGCACAATCTAGCACAGGGACCTTGCCATGCCGTTCCAACGATTCGACCAGGCCACGCTACCAAACAAACAACCCTTTATTTATGCGCAATTTTGCACGCCATGCTCACGTAAAGAACCTGAGGTCCTCTCACACCACCCACCGCCACATGAATCAAAACAGCCACATGGAACACGCTTCTTTGGATTCATATGGCACAATAATCTACTCCTACGGGTGCCCAATGCTGTAATCTTGAGAAATCACCAACAAAAGGCAAAGAACGGAACGAACCTGCAGGAGCTTGACGGTGGTGGAGGCGGCCACGATGCAGTAGCCGAGGAGCTTGGAGACGAGCGGGAGAAGGCATTCTTTCTCCGGTATCTTGGCGTCCGACAGCGCCGAGAGGATCATGCCCAGGATCTCCAGCTCCGTCATCTTCAGATTCGCCAATCTCCAAATCATCCAATACAAAAATCAGAAGAAAACAAGGCAGAGGATGCTTCAGTCAGGAGGGCGAGCGGGGATGAGGGAGGAGGGAGTTTCCACATATCCTCACGTCGATCTGCACCGGCGCCATGGCTTCCTCAGCATTTATGGAGGCCACGGCGAGCGAGGGACTGGACTGGAGGTCGAGGGACGAATCTTTCACCGGAGAGGAGCTGGTTGCCGTCGAACTGGGCGAGCTGGACGGGGACGGTGCAGGGGCGCTTGCCGAAGCAGGCGGTGCAGCGCTTGTGGGCCTGCACGCAGGGGAGGCAGCAGGTGAGGCGGGAGCAGTCCGGGCACCAGTACTTCCACGGCTGCTCCCCGCACTCCTGGCACGGGGCACCCTTCTCCCCGCCCCCGCCGGAGCCGTAGGCAGCGGCGGTGCTGGGGGGCGGGCCCTGCGCGGGCGGCTCCCCCTCCATGGCGGGTTGCGACATGGGAGAGGAGGAGAGGAGGTTGGAGCGGAGACGGGATTGGGGATCTAGATCGGGCGTTGAGTGTTTTTTTGAGACATGGAGTGGGATGGTTGGTGGGGTGGGAGCAGATGCAGGTGGTAGCGTCGGGTTTATAACCCGTGCTACTACTATCGACTTAGTAGTAGCGTGGGTTTATAACCCACGCTACTACTACGGCTGGTCCCGGAAGGCACGGTGGAAATCACTTAGTCGTAGCGAGGGGTAAAAACCTGCGCTACTACTATCGGGTTATTAGTAGCGCGGTTTCCTCAAGCTCACTACTGCTAATTAGCAGTAGCGTTTGTTTTTAAACCGCGCTGCTGCTAAGATTCTGTGTATAAGGTTTTCCCTAGTAGTGCTCGTGTCCGTCCAGGGTGCTCAGGATTCCCGAGGGCCATTGTGAGCTCGTCGTTCTCTCTGTCTGGAACGAACATCCCTTGATGCGCTGCATCGATATAGTGCTTAAGTCTCTTGACTGGTATTCTCATTTGCTCGTTCGTCCAAACGCACTTCCCTGATACAGCGCCCAAGGTTCCGCCAGCCCCGAAAAACCAAGTCCGGCAACGGTCTGGCCAGTTCATTGTATCTGGTTCGATCCCTTTATCAAGCAGATCATTCTCAGCCTTGGCCCACTTAGGCCGGGCTTTCAGGTAGCCACCTGACCCCGTGCGATGATGAAGCTTCTTCTTGGCAGCATTTTTCTTGTTTGTCACCGACATCTTCTTACTCTTTTCCGATGTCTTGTGGGCCATAAATGCGGGCCAATGATCTCTGATCTTCTCATATCTGTCGATGAATTCTGGTGTCTCTTCTTTGTTGACAAACGTTTTCAGCTCATTCTTCCACCACCTGAATAGGTCTGACATCTTCTTAACAGCATGAGACTTGATTAATTGCTCTTTAACTAGCTCCTCCGGATCCTCCTCTGACGGTTGGGTGAAATTTGTCTTCAGCTCAGTCCAAAGATCATCTTTCTGCATATCATTGACATAAGACACCTCAGGGTCTTCGTTCTTAGGCTTATACCATTGGTGGATGCTGATCGGGATCTTGTCCCTAACAAGAACCCCGGACTGAGCAGCAAATGCTTCCTTTGTCTGGATGGGTTCAATCGGTTGGCCATCGCACGCGATTGCTGTGATCTCAAACCTTTCATCCGAGCGCAACTTTTTCTTCGGGCCTCGTCTCTTTACCGAAGTTGTGCTCGATCTAGAGGGCTAGAAAAAAGAAGAAAGACGAAAGTTAATTAATATGTGTACATACCAAAACAACGAATGCATCAATTAGCTAGTCATGACAGGCTTAACTAATATATTTACCTGGCCGGACTATGTTCGGTCACTGGAGCCGTCACCACGGGCTCCTTCTTGCACCAGCATTGGGTCACCGAAGCCATCATAATCATGTCCTTCCTCCTCCATTCTTCGATCACCGTAGCCTGCTTCTTCTTCACCCTGTTCTTCCAGACCATCATTGTCGTTAAGATACGACATGACATCACTTCCGGCTAAGATTATGTCCCCCAACACCACTTCTGCTTCCTCGTCTTGTCCGTGCTCCATTGTTTCTGCAAATATTACAACATGGCAATTATTACACAAACATGACAGCAGGTGGATATATTAGTGGCAAACGTAGACCTAGCTTATTCCGGGTTTGGGGTGGCCCCGGCGACGCTTCAAAGGTAGGAGCGCGGCAGGAGGGTGTAGGAGACCGACATCATTTTTTTCTAGGGTTTGGGTGTCCTCGAGAGTTTTGGTCGAGCGAGAGGGCGGGGGGGGGGGGGGGTGCACCCGTGGTATAAGTTATCACGGTCGAAGTTATCCGGGAGGGGGGTATATCGACAACGACGACATACATACATGGGAAAATAATGTTATCGGAGAGGGGGTAGGTCGACCCCCCCCTCGTGTTGAAGTTATCGGGACATGGGGTATATCGACAACGACATATCCAATAAAAAATAAGAAAACGAAGAAGAAATAAAAAGAGGAGAAGAAGATATTAAAAGAGGAGAAGATTGAAGAAAAAAAAGAAGAAGAAAAAAGAGAAGAAGAAGAGAAAATAGAATATATTCTATTTTCTATTCTATTTTCTCTTCTTCTCCTCTATTCCTTTCTTCTTCTCCTCTTCTTTTTCTTCTTTTTTCTTCTTCTTATTAATTTCTCCTCTTCTTCCCTCTCCTCTTCTTCTCCTTTCTTCCTCTTCTTATTTTCCTTTTTCCTCTCATTCTTTTTCTTCTTTTCCTTTCCTAGCTAGATATATAAAACTTTTCTAAAAATGTAACTTTTGCATATATACATGGAAAAAAAATGTTTTCTTCTCCAACACAAAACACATCTAATCTCATCTCATTTCATCCACATCCATGCATACATCATATATATGATCATCTATGAACAAAAAAACAGCATATTCTATATAAAAATCATCATATATATGAACAAAAACAATTATGATAACAAGCATATACATCATCATATATAAGAAAAAAAACAAGCATATATACATGAAAAAACAAGCATATATATCATCATATATATGAAAAAACAAGGACAGGGAGGGCGCCCGCCGGACCAAGGGTGAGGAGGGGCAGGGGCGCGGGGTCGGCGGCGAGGATGGTGACGGCGATGATGTCGTCGACGGGGCAGGGGCGCTCGGTCGGGGCAGGGGGCGACGACGACGACGGGGCGGGCCGGGGCGGCGCACGTCGGGGCAGGGCCGGGGCGGCGCGTGTCAAGGCAGGGGCGGCGAGCGGCGACATTGTCGGGCGAGGGCGTGGGCGACGGCGACGGTGGGCGACGGCGATGGTGGGCGACGGCGACGTCGGGGGCGGCGGGCGGCGTCGATGTCGTCGGCGTCGTCAGGGGCAAGTGCGAGATGAGAAATGAAAATTTCCTAAGTGTCATCTTATACAGCAAAGCCTTTACTCCCGGTTGGTGGCACCAACCGGGACCAATGCCCCCTTTACTCCCGGTTGGTGCCACCAACCGGGACGAAAGGTCTCTTTTCAGTAGCCCAAAGGTTGGTGCCACGAACCGTGACCAATGCACCCCTTTAGTCCCGGTTGGTGGCACCAACCAGGACCAATGGCCTTGCGCTGCCCCACATCAAAAGTTTAGTACCACCTCACTAGCTGAGAGAGCTCGAGAGTGGTTTATAAGCGCTGCTGCGCCCACCCTCTCGAGCTACTCTCAATTGTAGGCTTTCGGGCCTAACCGTACGCTGTGTGCCTGTGGGCCCACTTGGCCTCGTACGGGCCTGAATCCTGGCCCATGGTAGGGTTTCTAGTCGTATTCAGGCCGTGGGGGCCTGGTAGGTGGCATTTTTTTGTTTTCTTTGTTGCTTTATTTATTTTATTTTATTTCTACTTACAATAAAATACTTATTGTTGCTATTTTTTTTATTTTATTAAAGTTTATTTTTAATTAATTTTCTTTTAGGTCACAAAAATTATAAAATTTCTATTAGTGCCATTAGTTTTCAAATTTGTTTTTTTCTTTGTTGCTTTATTTATTATATTTTTTTCTACTTACAACAGAATACTTATTGTTGCTATTTTTATTTATTTTACTAAAGTTTATTTTTAATTATTTTTCTTTTAGGTCACAAAAATTATAAAGTTTCTGTTAGTGCCATTAGTTTTTTAAATTAGTTTTTTTTGTTTTCTCTGTTGCTTTATTTATTTTATTTGTTTCTACTTACAACAAAATACTTATTGTTGCTATTTTTATTTATTTTATTAAAGTTTATTTTTAATTCTTTTTGCTTTTAGGTTAGAAAAATTTTAAACTTTCTGTTAGTGCCATTAGTTTTCAAATTTGAATAGTTAAAATTTGAATTCTTTGAAATTTGTGTGAATCACAAGTTTGTGATTAACTTTACTATAAAAAAGTTTTTTTTCTCTATTTTTTTGTTTTATTTTTTGCATTATTTGTTTTCTTTTACTTTTTGCTTTATTTTTTAATTCTTTTTGCTTTTAGGTCAGAAAAATTATAAACTTTCTGTTAGTGCCATTAGTTTTAGAAAAATTATAAACTTTCAGTTAGTGCCATTAGTTTTCAAATTTGAATAGTTAAAATATGAATTCTTTGAAATTTGTGTGAATCACAAGTTTGTGATTAACTTTGCTAAAATATGAGCACAGATGCGCTGATAGAGAAAATTCAACATAAATTCATAGTAGATTTCTATGAATTTCAGAGAAATTCACTCTGAATTTAGGTCAAATTTCCTGTATAAGGGCATCTATTTTCACTTTGAGAGGAGCTCAACAAGGCAGAGAGGAAAGGACTTATAAACTGGTGTGAGCGCCCTTCGGTTGGCGAGGTGGGACTAAACTCTGACCGCAACGAGGACCAACCCTTTAGTCCCGGTTTGTGGCACAAACCGGGACCAATGGTGGTGGGCAAGGAGCGAGGCCCATTGGTCCCGGTTCGTCCCACCAACCGGGACCAAAGGGGCCAGACGAACCAGGACCAATGCCCCCACGAGGCCCGGCAGGCCCCTGGCCTCACGAACCGGGACCAATGCCCCCATGGGTCCCGGTTCTGGACTGAACCAGGACTAATGGGCTGACCCGGCCTGAACCAAAGCCCTCTTTTCTACTAGTGGTTGCGCAAAGTCAACTGCTCACACGTGAGAGAAACCCCTACGCACGTCTTCTATGGACCCACCAGCACAGGGTCATCTCCCATTTTCACTATGCCTACAAGCTTTACCTTCATCCTCCATGTCAGCATGCCCCCTCCCACTCCCATCGATCTTCCCGAATGAGGTACTACGCGTTTGGTAAAGGTAGAACCAGCATCCAGGAGCATATGCGACCATGGACCACGAACATTAACCCGCGACTAGTGAGGACATGCTGGAACCGCTGTATACCTACAACCATTGAAAAAAAAGGCTTCTCAGCCCTAGATGAAAAAAGCTTCAAATGCCAACTGGGAAAGCTTCAACGGGTACTGTCCAAACTGAAATACCTGCAACCGTTGAGAAAAAAGTAACCGGAGATAGAAAAAGTTTCAACTGGGGCATTGCTGGATTAAAAAGCGGCAACCATTGACAGAACAAGCTTCGAACGTAGATGAAAAAAGTTTCAACCTCAAATGAAAAAAGCTTCGATCGTAGATAGAGAAAGTTTCATCCGGGGCATTGCTCGATTAGAAAGCTGCAACCATTCACAGAAGAAGCTTTAAGCCTAGATGAAAAAAAGCTTCAACCAGCAAGAGAAAGCTCAACGGGGAGCTGCGCAAACCGAAAAAGCTATAACCCTTCACGGAGAAAGCTGCAATCATAGATGAAAAAGTGTCAAAGAGTTGTTCGTTCGGGGATCCATGGCAGGGCGAGTGCGAGATATGTGCGTGAAACAGAGGAGAGAACGAGTTGTCTATAATGAGGGACGACGCTAATTGAGGCTCTGCCAGCGGACGGACTGCCGCCCTAGCCGGAGCGCTCAGATGTGATGGCGGGGTTCAGTCCGTTGACCAAGCAGAGGTAGTTGACGTATTCAGGGGGAAGCATCGTAAGGTGCGAAACAATCAGACAACTGCTAGGCGACCAGCCGAAAATTAGGCAGGTCAGCCGGCGCCTAGTGTGCGCCTACTATCAAATGTCTATTCCAACACGGAATTCGTGCTGGCGTCGGTATATTTGGATCCAACGATTGATGAACAAGGTTGGCACACTCTACTTCGGCATGCACGGTGTTTCCTTCGATTTCATTTTGGACCGGGAAGGGGAAAGATGTTCTGGGAGACCCAGAAATGGTTAGAAGACAGGTTTGTAGTGGCTCAAGTTCGCAAAAGTGCAATCGTGATGCACATCACCACCTACCTAGATGAGAAAGAGACCAATCTGCCATGGAGCATGCCCTTGGTCACCATTGGAGCTTCCTCCTTCAATGTAAGGCTCTCTCTTTCTAGCCTACATTCCCTGTCTGTGAATCTCGGTCTAGATCTCAACCATGGTGGAAATGGTGTCTGTCGTGTAATTCCTCCCAACCTCCCACACAGCTTGTGATAGTTTTGTCACGGTAGATGTCCTCGTGAAAGGAATTAGTCGTGAGGCCATCACCGTGAATTAGTAGCTTGAAAGGGGTTGATCGGAATCGAGATACACTAGTTTACCGAGGTTCAGCTCCTCACGATGGAGGTAATAGACTACTTGTCGATGTTGAGGTCAATCGCCGCTGGCCGCATCGTTGGCTGCGTGAGGCAGTCGATTCTCCTTATCAATCTCCTGCTAGATCTCGCCAATGTCGAGTCCAATTTATTCTTGAAACCCCTTGTTTCAAGAAGTGATGATCCCGTCTCGCCTCTCAGTAGTTTCATCGAGAAGCTTGCAGACGACCTTGATGACTCCCTCATGTTGTTCTGCCAGTCTATTCTCCAAATCATAAGCAAGCCGCCCTTGAGAAAATCATAGAGAACGCGGCCCTCGCGGGAGAGATCCTCCATGGCCAGTTCTTGCTGGCGGTCGTGCGGTGGTGATGAACCGGCAGCTCCAGGAGGCCGACTCAGAATACCAATTGTAAGGTTCTCTCTTACTAGCCTACCTTCCCTCTCTCTGAATCTCGATGTAGATCTCAACCATTGTAGAAATGGTGTCTGCTGTGTAATTCCTACCAACCTCCCACACAGCTGGTTCGACTACAGACCTGGCCGAAGCCAATTCCTTCCTTCCCAACTTCAAGAATAGAGAGATCGATTCTATTAATGCAACTACGTTACATCCCAACTAGTGGGCCCAGTCTAGGCCAGCATGCCACTCAGGAATTCTCTTGTTACAAATGGGCCGGCCTAATGGCCCCGTAGTCTTCTTCTTGTCACTTGTTCAAATGGGCCGGCCTAATGGGAGTAGCAGCTGCGGTCTGTCGTGATAGCATGGGCAAGTATCTAGGAGCTTCAGCTGTGGTTTTTGATGGCCTGATTGAACCAGCGAGTTTGGAGGCGCATGCATGTGGTGAAGCTCTTGCATTAGCTCGGGATTTGAATCTTCAAAATCTGGTGATAGCCTCGGACTGCCTTGAGGTGATCTCGAACATCAACAATAATGCATCACCGGTTTATGCTCCGATCATAAAGGAAATTCTTGTTAGCAGGAATAGTTTTCTTACAGTTTCTTTCCGTCTTGAGCGTAGGAATAATAATTTTGAGGCACACTCAATAGCAAAAGGAGCTGCGTCTCTTTCGGTGGGTCGATGTGTGGCTAGGGAATCTCCCAGACATTGCTTGTATCCCGGATGTTTTGAACTTTGAATAAAATTCCCTAGTTACCCTAAAAAAAAAGCTGATCCTCTTCCCCTTCCCGCCCTTCGACTGCTCTGGTCCGTAGTTGACTTGGCGCCTTGAGTAACAGGAGTGCTGACATTCAAGATGCAAACTTACTCAAGGAGATCTGACGCTATCTTCCTTGTCGCTTAATGGACCTCATAGAAGAATGGTTTTCGTGCTGGGAAATTTCACTTCGTTGTTCGGCATGCATCTGTACGAATCCAACCGTGAGGAAAACAACAAAATGGCACAGGTCTACTGCTGGCTACTGTTCCGATGGAGGGCCTATGAAGCACTCGTTCTGTAATACAGACCACACCTGCTAATGGAGAATGTAAGCGCCCACAGCCCTCCTCGCATCTCTAGACCCTCTAGAAAGAGGGACGGCCAACATAGCA